>NW_018108526.1:3182-8956 GCF_000183805.2 Loa loa
TAATAATAATAATAATAATAATAATGATAATAATAATAATAATGATAATAATAATAATGATAATTAATAATAATAATAATAATAATAATAATAATAATAATAATAAACAAAAGTTGAAGATTGTTTTTAACACTAGTGATAATGCATGCCAGGTTACTATTTATTCAACTTCAGTGAATTTGTGATTGCTTTTCCTTAATCTTCACTTTAGTATCATATACCTCCAGCACCCAGTGATTTTATCCTTAGAGCTGCATTTTATGTAACACCCGAGAATAGGACGAGAATATTGCGTTTTTATCGAAAAGATATATGGAAACGCATCGAAATTCACAGTTTCCATTTACTGTTTGAGAAAAGGGATTTGAAGAAAATTAAAGGTTGTTTTATCTGTTACTTTGTTTTATTTTTTCTTATACGATATTTCGATGTTCTTTACTACTTAACGTATATACTTTACACATCAACTACTTAAATTTGGATGTAATGTCTTTATATGTTTTAAGGAGTGATGAAAAGTACGGTTGAAGCACAGGTTCGGTTTCTACCGAAAAATTCAGGTACACGATCATTAATCGTGCCCACAGGAAAGAACTTTTTGAGACGGTATTCAGTGATCGCATTGAAAATAGTCTCTGTAGTTATTGATTTAGTATGTGCAAAGCAGCGCAAATATTCCAGGGAACTTCCGCTTACTGGAGCTGCTGTTTGGAACGGTATGTACATAAATTTCCCTCTCTCTGCAAGGCATACGCAAAATTTCATTGAGTTTAATATTTTTCCAATTTCATGTATACTTTGTCGCAGTATACTCGGCTTACTTGTACTGGCGTTTCCATTGTTGTGATAATTCATCATGACAGAAAGTTATAATGCCGCAGCCTGATGTCTAAAACTTCGTATTTATTCGGTCTTAGCATTTTTACTATTCTTTGATGATGAATGAGCAATTTATTCAGTCCTGAAAAAAGTTTCCATCATTTTAACATAGCTTATTCTACTCCTCATTTGAAACTTATGTATTTTCTCATGTTTCCATTTGCATTTTCATTTTAGGTATTGGTGTATTTCCCAAACGTTTTCGACGTTTTATGCAAATGAATGAATCGGCGAGAATTTATGCGGTGAAAACAGATGTTCGAGACTGTTTCGATTGTATCAATCAAAATATCTTGCGCTCTGTACTAAGGAAACATATCTTGTTAACGAAGTACGCGTTTAAATTTTATTGAGTTTAATGTTTTGGCAAGGTCATGGATATGCTTGTTCATGATGCAGTGTTGCGAGAATACATTTGTGCTTATGGTTCTGTGGAATTCCTCCCGTTTTTGCTTAGTCAGTTTCATATTTCTAGCTGTTCTCGGCTCTATGTTTAATCCGATTATGTATATCAAATGTTTTTCCTAAGTCCATGGAGATGAACAGATTAGATTGCAGACATTTTCGATTAAGTGCAAATCTGATTGGGATGAGTTTTCTGATTTCCGCTCGAAGTTGTGGTTTCGGATGTGGAATTGATGACCATAATTGCAACCTTCTCGAAGTAAAGCTCATTTTATCTAGCGGTTTTTCTTTAGGTTGTACCAATATCTCATTTTATGTTCGGATTCATATTATTTGCAGCTTTGTGTAACGGGTGAGACGGTCATGTGGTTTCTTGAAACTTATGTCATCAATAAAGAAGTATTTTTTCTTTTTCTTCTTTAAATAAGCAATTAGAGCTCCATAAAACCTCCACGAAAAAATATGCTTTCTGAAAAAGACTCATTAGTACCCGGGACTATTTATACTTGGTTTTTCAGTTTCAATATCGCAACGGTGTGTATCGTGCTTTTCGTGGTATACCACAGGGTAACCATGCTTCAACACGTTTGTGCGATCTTTACCTGGGTGCAGCAGATTGCGAAAGGTATTTTGAACTGATGAAACGACGCGATACTTTACTCATCCGTTATGTAGATGATTATCTGTTACTTACAGCTGATAGGAATATTGCATGGAAGGTATTTAGCGACTTTTCCTATGTTGTTTTATAATCAGTTGGAAGCGAGGTTGCCGAAAAAAGTAGTAATTTGTGAGGAATGAAAAAAGAGGGAGAGATGGTTTCAAAGAAACACCATTCGCTATATAATTTGCATTTATATTAATCAAGTAATTTTAATAGAAGAAAGTAATTACCCTTCTCTTAAGTTTCTGGAAGTGATGCATCTCGGAGCAGATGACAATTATAACATTATTGCTGATTCTACGAAGACAGTAATTAATTTTTATTGCGAACGCAATGAGCTGCTTATTTCTGGCAAAATGGTCGGTCCATGTAGCGCAGTACCGTGGTGCGGCTATATAATTTATCCGGGTTTAAGAAGGGTTGCTAAATTTGATTTGCTTTATTGTGTTACATTTTTTGAATGATAATTTCTCTTTTGGTCTGTGCTTCAAAAAACTGTAAAAATAGTGTTTACATTTGGTGATTGGCACTATTCACATGATGTATTTTATAGTATTGCATCGACTGGGCGAAAATACATTCTGAAAAAGCAATTTCATGTCGAATTGTGCACAAGATGGGTTCACGCAAGAAAAGGATTGCGGTTTTGAGATTTTTAAAGGCATCGCTTCTTGAAAAGTTTGTCCGTTTTTTAAACTTAACATTATGTTTTAGCAAAGAAGACATAAGCAAGAAAGTCCTGCATTCTTCAGGTACAAAATGATCCATCGTTTTCCTTCTGGCAAGTGGAAGATTAGTGTTTTAAAGAAGTTTGCTGCCATTGGTACAAAATTATATGCTCGTCCTTATGCCAGAAAAGTCCGTCTTTCCGTAAAGGTTAGGAAAGTGAATTGTCAATAGAAATGTCTCATCATTGATTACTCCATTTTGTTATCCAGACTTCACAGATACTATCTGTCAGTTTTAATTTTTTATAGGGACGTTGGAATCACGTATTTTGGCAGAAATTACGTGCTTGGCTTCGACAAGGATTTACATATTCATATAATACAAAATTGGCCCATTTGTACGGATGAAACAGTTTGCGAATGTGAAATAGTGCTTTGCTGCCATGTTCATGCCTTTCATTTATGGAACAGTATTTGTCAAAATTTTTCGAATGAGACGGAACTTTATGAAACTGTAAAATTAGAGTTTGGAACTGATGTTGATTTCGTTACAAACTATTAAATCAAATCACTTCAAAGTAGCACACACCTCTCCAACTGAGGCTTCGAGCCTTTGATATGTCTTCCCGAGTTTTCATGTTTTCCAAATGTGAGAATCTCACTGTGATTGAAAGTTTCTAGTACAAATACAATCGTATTTATTCCAGGAATCATCCGATTTGTTTGGAAAGGGTTTTCCCGTGGCTAAAAAAGGGTTTTTTTTTCTTTTTTGTTTGCAATGGCAAGGAGTTTACATTCCTGACTGAAGATTTAATGGATTTTTAAGAGTGGAGTTATTCTTATCAAATTTCAGTTCTGCTATAAATACCTTTCTAGGGTTGTGACGTTTCTATTTTACTGCAATATCTACATTATGAGCTGCGTAAAACATGTTGCTATTTACGCACTTTTTTCCAGTATATAAATCTGCACACATCTGAATTGAATGAGCAAATTATATCTCTGAATTGGGATGCTTGATGAAGAAAGCAGTTTATTCGGGTCTGAAGACGAGGATGATGACGAAAGGCGGAGGGATGATCCGGAAGACAAGAAGTACCTCTTTCGGAAGGAGTTTCGCACTATGATTTATGGTTTTGGCGATGACAAGGTATATATTTTGTCCTAATTATATATATACGCAGTGATTCTGTGCATAAAAGTATCCAACGACATGTCGCCATCTTACGTTGTCAGTGAAGCAAATCCAGCAGATGATCATGGTTGGGTCACAAGTGTGTACTACATAACCGGGTATTTAAGCCACAGCAAGCCGAATAGTGATCGAGAAATAAAGGATGTGCTGTATTGGGTCCGGTGATGTTTTTATGCTACACTGACTTGAGCGGTAGATCTTTCAGTGGCTTATTTCAGGTACCCTACGATAAAACCCTGGAACTTTTGGAAACGATTGTAACGAACTACATACAGCACATGTGTCAGCGCGCTTTACAAATGGGCAAACCGGGCAAATTAGCTCTTGAGGATATACATTACCTGATTCGACGGGATGTTAAAAAATTTGGCCGTGTCAAGGATTTACTGTCAATGAGTGAGGAACTGAAAAAAGCTAGGAAGCAGTTTGATGAAGCAAAGGCAATATAAATTTTTTTATTACGGGGAAATTCTTAAAAGCTAGGTGAACCAAAGCAGGTAAACAGTTTAAAAAGATATAAACCTAAAAGTTGTGAGGCACACTGCTAGAATAAAAAGTGAGAGGATACTGGTTCTCGGATTTGCGGTTAAAAGTAATCTATGAAGAATTACGGGGAGAAAATATTATAGTAGAGAGTGCATTTATGGTGACATCAAACAGCATAGTAACAGTTTATGAATGAAAATAAGTGTTTAGCATAGCAAACTGTAAAGAAATTGACTATATTACTATTACCATTATCGTTTTAAGTCTTATGCGTTTGCTGTTTTGAGCACGTTTCACACTGTTTAGTATTACGATAAATGATGGTCTGACCAGAAAAAACAAGCGTCACCACGTCGCACATTTATTAATACCGCATTCGCTTAGCCCTAGAACTGTTGAGCAAGAGGTATATTTCCTACAATAATTTATCATTGGCAACATCAAATGTGAAGATATTTAAATTAGTGAGGCGTTGCCACTGCATTCATATAGCTGAAAGGATTTCATAGCGAATAAAAAGTAATAAAAGCGCTCTTTAAATATCACCAATTCCAGTTTTGTAAGGACGTAGCGTATGGCCCACTTCAAAAATTTGACCACATTGGCTTGCGAATCCATCTCAACCGCAAGCCGCTGTTTGTTCGGATTTTAATTGAAGCTGCTTCAGCAGCACGCACGGTATCTTTCACTGACTGCATCAAATTCTGCGCATTTAAAACAAGCTGTTGCATTGCTTCTTCGTCCTCTTCACTTCCTGCAATTGATAGGCTTGAACTGTGCTCATCAACGTTTATATGAAAATACCTATGAAAATGCCAAAATTTAAGCAGGACGTTCTCAAAGTAGATGCTACTTACTTTTTTTTTTTTTTTTTGCATGCTTTAGTAAAATGAGTGAACTCGGGATGTTGGATGTTAATATACATCAGTCATCTCACGGTTCCCCAAAACACGAGACTTTTTTGTTTCCATAAAACTTGTTAAGACACTCTCGAAACTGTTAGTAATAAAAAGGCATGCCACTAATTTTACCATCAATAGGTTGTCCATGAGGTCCGATTGCTGCTGAAAAAACTCGTAATGAACAATTCCAAAGTCTAGGATTTCGATAGAATCAATAAATTCTGGGTCATCTTAATCACCACCTTACGTTGCATTCCATTTTTGAATTGCTTGAGCTGATCAGTCATGTCTCCCCCACAATTTGTTCAGTGTACCAAATAAAATAACATTATGCTTTGGCTATCATGTCACAAGTTCGAGAAACATTCCAGAAACATCGCTGGTAGCTTAATTTGCGGATTCGAGTAAATCCGTGTTGGTAAGCCCTTCAAACACTTCTAGGAGGAAGCTTACCTTGAGATCCAAGCATTGTAGCTTTGACAGTTGAAAGGATTTTTAGCTGTGTTGCTATCGTTGGAATCCGTTCACACACTTGTAATAATGTCTAAAATAGTTTTTTTTTTTGTAGAAACGAA
>NW_018108526.1:9185-40563 GCF_000183805.2 Loa loa
GTGCGCCCGGGATTACAACATTTTCGGAAATTTCTGATGGACAAACAGATATGGACCTTAAAATCAAATGAAAAACAAATTAGAATGGAAAGTATTCACGGGAAAAAATGAACACGAACATCTTAAAAAAAAATCTTGAAAAAAACGAAATAAAAATACCATTCTCATCTTAATATCAGTGCACTGACGAGCAAGTTGAACGGCAAGTCTTGTAACTTCTTCACTGGAATCGGCAATAGCTTTAG
The DNA here is from genome assembly GCF_000183805.2 of Loa loa. NCBI lineage: Eukaryota > Metazoa > Nematoda > Chromadorea > Rhabditida > Onchocercidae > Loa > Loa loa. The sequence continues at coordinate 9,431 of NW_018108526.1, forward strand.
CGCAGTCGATGAGATCTTTTTTGGTCCCTCCTTCACCGCGCACAAGTTGACTTAATCTAGCCATTAATATGGCCATACGTTTTGCGGCCGCAACAATTTCATTCTCATGACTTGACCACTGACGCAGTTCCTGATGCAAATTATGAGCGGCACTCAAAATTGGCTGACTAGATGCTCCGGGCAATGGATATCTTTCCCAAAAAGCACGTGTTTCTTCTTCATCGTCTGTCTCTGGTGGAGGTGGTGGACGAGGTGGTGGACTGATTTCCACTGGTGGTGGCGGTCTCGGAGGTGTCGGTATATCTTCTCTTATGTACACTCGGTCGTGAACTACTGGGCTGGTAGGCGCTTTTGGTGGTACCGACTCAATCAGCATGTTTTGACTAGGTGGTCGTGAACCTCCCGCACCTGTTATTGCATCACCCACTTGCCGTACGGCCGACAACAAGTGCTCATTTGCATCACGCCAACTCTGTGCATTACCACCATGGCGAGGATTCAGTGCCACCTGCTTCGCTTGATTCACCATTGGAGGAATCGCTAAAATGCATTATATGAATGGTATATTGACAACATATGTTTTGCCTGGTCAAAATTCAAAGTGATATTTAACGATAGCTCGCAGAAAACCTTAAAATATTTGAATTTTCTAAGAAAAGCAATAAGTGAACCAGAATGAAGATGCTGAGCCGCATTGTTAACTCTATGCACAAAGCTTGGTTCTTCTGAATTATCTGCTTCATTTTTGGCCGTCATGAGGACACGATTCCCAAAGCGTGCTATTTGCGATGTATTGTCCACCATTTGTTGCGGTTCATTATTTCGAATCGCGTTCTCACAATACACTGTATATTGTCTCATTGCTTGTTCACTAGCACGAATGAAATCACCAGTGTCGATGGCATCATCAACATGAGAACGAAGTCTGTTCAAAACATCCGTATATTCGCGTCGTAAATTATCGAAATGCTGATTGGCTGAATCGCTGTTGTTGTGCAAACGTATTTTTCCGGCGTTGATCACTTGTGGCGTCATTGCATTCACCTGTAGCGAAACAGTCCCTTGAATGAATCTGAGAGAAAGTTTTAGAAATGATAAGGAGACTAATAAACTTAGTGGAAAGCAAACGCAGGCCAAACCTTAACTGTATACTAACATATTCTCCCCTCCTCCAAACAAAAAAGCAAACGATTTAAAACATAAGAAATATCTAAACTTTCCACATATGTAAATAACCTGAATTTGAATACTCCGCGAAGGTAGTTCATGAAGGGAGCAGGATCTCCTTAAACAGCTACAAATTATGAATTTGAAAATTACATGCCTGATTTGCTGTTTCAATTATAGCTTCAACGGTCTTTTTATTCTTGCATGGACCACATTTGGCAACAAGCAGTGCTGTATTTGCACATCTGGAGCTGTGATCATTCAGGTTACGCGCTTTTTCTTCAAAGTTCAATTCACGATTAAGCATTGTTGGTGGTGCATATACAGCATCAACAAACTGCTTCAGCGGTGTGCTGATATCAGCAAAGTCTTCAACGACCCGGTCAGTAATTACTTTCTTCATGAAGTCTGCCAATTCGCGCAATTTATTACGTAACTGATTGCGTACAGCATGCGCTGTTGGAGAATTTCCAAGACCGCGACGTTCCAAATCAGCCAATTGATCCGCAAGCCGATCGATTTCTACACAAAGATCGAGCAACTTAGCACGTTCTGCAGGTGGCAGTAAGTCGCTGAGATTACGCGCTTCATTTGTCATTGCTTTTACGGCTTGCAATCCTGAAAAAAATCATTATTTACAGAAGTGAAATACGGAGTTTATATTATTAAGCACATAGCTAGTAATTCAAACCTAGCGATTTTTGATTTTCGGACAAAATTCGTTTCCAACTTTGATTACTTCGGTGAATATCCATTTGTTCCCAAAGTAACAAACAAAAAGCGTGCATCGAAACGTTAAATGAAAACGAGTCTAGCACTTTAAAAAATGTTTCTTAATAAGTTGCAATTGAAACTACTGAGGTACACGAAATTTAGCAGTTAAGCTTGCAGTATCAGCAGTTACTCTATATCTGGTCCGTGTATAGCAGAATCTTCGCTACATATTAATGATAAACTACCTAAGCCATCATCGTCAACTCCTGGATTATCTAGCCACCTGAGTGCCTGTTCAAGACGTCCTGCAACGGTATGTGCAGGATGCGCACCACCAGTTCGTTGGGTATTCGTAAGTGCACCAGGTAAAATACCACTAATTTCTTTTGTACCAACAAGTTCCTTCAATCTATTTGCACATCCATTGGCCAAACCGTGGCTGTCGCCACCCTGGCTACGCAATTCACAAAGTGAATCAGTCATCGAGGTGATGTCACCCACTGTACGCCTAATGAGACGAGCATCTTCCGGTAGTGCTCGTGCAGCAATTCGTTCAGAATAATCCACAATACGTCGTATTGCCTTTTCACCAGTAGCACCAGCGCGACCACGTGGATCAGCAAGCCAATCCAAAGCTGAGGTAAGAAGACTCTGTGCAGCATTAAGAGCCTTTCTCATAACAGTGACATTATCACTGTCCCATTCATCTTCATCGTATGTCGTTAACTGCAACACGCGGATTATTTCATTCATTTCATCCGTCATTCTTTGCGCCAAATAATTACGATTTTCTGCTGCTTCCTGCTGCCCGCGCTGAGATTCTTCCGTGATTTGAATGAATATCTTCATTGCACAGATCATGATTGGTGAAAGAGTTTTCACAGTATCCATACACCTTAGCAATATTTCGCGATGAACTTGATGAGTAAGCTCCTTTTCCCTTGCATCAATATTTCGTGAAACTCGAGTTAACCAAGGACTGATATCCTGAAATCGTACACAAAAGTAAATATTGAAAATGAAATTGCATCGCAAACAATTTGAAATATTATGCCTCTTCCAATATAGGAATGCAGTGACACATCAGAAACGACAGTAAAGTAATTTACTTTAACAAACTGTGCCAGATCATCCATGCTCTCAATTACTTCAGCGACAGCCAAATAGTCAAGAACTTTACGGCAACCACGAATAATTTTTCGCACTTCGGACTCATCAAAGCATAGCAATAACGCAGATGTGCCTTGCAGAATGCCTCTAGCCCCTTCGATTAACTTTTTTCTCGCAACGCTAGAATATGGATCTGCTTTGAGCATATGGCAAGCATCCTCCAACAAACGAGAGCTAGCTTCTACTCGCTGTAAAGCTGGTGGCATATCTGCTTGTAGAATTCGATCATCCGACGAATGACACGTATCATAGCCAACCTAAATTCAAATTGTGACAGGAAACAAAAATTACCACAGTAGAACACTTCAAACCATGGTACTTATTTAATAAGAAATAGGTGTAAATTGACCGCAATCTTGAAAAGTATTGGAGTGAATGAGGATACCTTGATGAGATTATCAACCGCTCGAGATACAGCACCAACGGGTCGGGTAAGATCTGGCACTGCATTTCCATCTTCGGCTTCTTCATGAAGAATTACCAAACGTGATACCTGTAACGAGTTCGGAAATCAACTTTATCATACTTGATTAAATAGTTTTCATGACAAATTTTTGACCTTTTTTTGCTAATTTCCAACCACTCTGAAAAGCCACGATATAAGTCATTATAAATTATAATGCTCCGAGTTCCTAAAATTTTCTGTGCAGTTAGATTAATGAAAAAAGAGCTCACGTAAGAACTAAGTTGGGAAAAGAGAAAAGAGACCGTTTTATATTTGCACTTCTATACAGAATGGCAATGTAATACATCATAAATTCCATCCAAAGTATATACGTAAGGTGGGACCCTCTCAACAGTCATCTAAAAATGTGCAGATTATACGACAAAAAAACTATAATGGCTAAAGTCTTCTTCAAACGTTCACCACAACTTCATATTGGGAGTATAACAAAGACATGTCTTTTGTTCACATCACAAATAGTGTGTACGATGCCGTTGCACGCAAATGCATTTTCAGGTCCAAATTTGCACAGATATGAACACCTGTTAGAAGGAATAATTCAGTTCAACTCCCCATGAATTCGTTCAGTCTGTTTCAACAAAAAATTCTGAAGAAAAGAAAAAAAAACTCGAACAAAACACCCATATTTCGGCAGAAACGAATCAAACAGACAGCATCAAAGTAGAAAAACATCACCCGACCATTCACAAATGCAGTATGATCAATGAAAAAAAAAAAAAGTTACATGAATCAAATTTTAACAGAATGATTTAGATTAGAAAACGGATAGGCGAACAAATGATACGTAGCACACTGATCGATATCTCAACTGTCTCTCTGTGACGACTCGAAAAGGCCAAAGGCGACAGTGATGTGTAATCACGAAAACAAGAAGGCATACTACTCCGATACCTTCTTGTACTACTTGTACTAACTACACCGTTCGATTTTTCAGGGAATACAATCTCACAAACCGGTAAATCTCCAATTCTGCCCGTTTGTCTAGTAAAGGTGGAGTGAATGGAATGTGTGATTTTTCACTTTCAGCCCATAATATAATCTCCTTTACACTGGAGACTGTTTTAATGAACTTCGGCAGCGGCCGCAAATTACGGACACGGACGCCTTATGGTCAATGCGAAATACCTCAAAGAGCTCAGGAGAATGTAGAAATTTCAAATGAACGAAGTGCAGCAAATGCAGTAAAGATTATGAGTGCCTACAAAGTAACAAGCAACACATTCCACGCAAGTCCATATGAATGCTCATAATATGATCCAATATGATTCCGAAGAAATCTGGAAATATGGAGCAGCACAATCTCCGGACGATATTCAGGATGTACGACAACACGATACCCTCCTTAGATATCCACCCACTCGTAGTGTATGTAACCATTGTAAGGTTGATTTCAATCTTGGTCTCATTTAGTTCCATCTATGCAACATATTGCGAGAAATACAAGGAACAAGTGGCATCTGTGAAGTAATTATTGTTTATGAGTAATGGTAAGTCACAGCTATGTATAATTATTCACTGCGCCGTGTATGCGAGTAGATGACGAACGACAGCTGAGGGCCGTTGTTTCTTTGAAAAAGCGATGGTGGCAGAACATTCCGTGCACTACCACATATCAGGTGCTATATTTAACGCGATGATGTTATCTCGGAAGATGATGATGAACAGCTGGTCTAACAGCGGTCGGGCTTTTCAGAATTACTCTCTTCGAAGCGTGTGAGTATGTATATGCGTTGCTTAGTGCTAATACAGGGTACAAAATAGCTACCCACCCACACAAGCCTGCGTAAAGTGCTTCTGCTTCTTTCATGTGGAGCAGTAAGTGGCAACTCAATCCGCAGTCAACAATTCACTTCACTTGCAAGTTCTATTAGACAGTTGGACAGAGACAATATATCCACATGTCGAGCAAATACACACACTCACACACCTCCCTTCAGTACACAAATTTAATACGTTGAAGCAGTCTGATCCACAGTATGCATACATCGATTACCATTCAGCCAGGAAAAACAATTAGAAAACTAAATGGAGCAGAAGTGTATCATCTTAGCAAACTGATAAACGAAAATTCTTGTTATGGAGTTATCGAATTCAACTATCGCTCATAATTCATCTCTACCTAACGGCTTAACGATACAATATTATTCATTTTTTCCATAGTGAACCTACGCAAAACCTATGTATCGTCGTTAAATGCACGACAGAATCACAAATTTCAATGAACAGACTTACGCTAGTCACAAGATCGAAATTCCAAATGAATTTTCCTCTTACCACGCTTCAGTCTCCATCAATTTCTCCATTGAAAGATGAAAAACTAAGCTTAAAGATTCCAAAATACTAGAAAAAATATCACACTCCGTAACTCTACAGCTAGGATGGGTGCAATCAAACCGGATAATGATAATAAGCAATGAGCAATCATTCAAAACATTCTCAAGTTGCGTAAATTTGCTAATGGAAAGTCTAATCCAGGAACTCCTTTATCCTTCCAACTCTTCATTCCATAGAAAGTCAAATTTTAGCTTAAAATACTACATAGATTAACCATTATAAAATACTACATAGATTAACCATTATAACTGAGAAATGGCGCTCTGGAATAGGAAGTCCTAATTATAATATCCACATACCGGGAGATGCCTAAACATAATTATTAGCAAATATCACTTTTGAAGCGCTAGCAAAGCAAAACCGAGCTTCTCCTCCGAACAAGTTTATATGTTTGTCCCAAACTGCTTACTTTAATTTCTTCGAAATGAGAATAGTGATGGCTTGAATGTTACCCCAAAGAAAGCTTTTCCACTACAATTGGTTTCCTAAACTGAATAATTAAAAAGTCAAAAAGATACAGAAACGTCAAAGTGATCTAAATGTTGGCAAACACAATAACAGAAATATGTTGAAAATGCTAGGGACTAAAAGTTCGAAATGTGTGCAACGCTGTAGAAAGTAGAGGAAAGTAGATGGTAAGGTTTACCTGTTGTGCCACAGGCTCCAAAATGCCTTCAATGGTTTTGGTATGAAATACGGGCATGATCTCAGCAGCGATGAACCGTGTCGTATGAAGTTGAAGTGGAAAAAAGCGAGGATTTACAACACCAGCTCTACTAGCCTTTCAGCTTTCAGAAATAGAAACAGTAGCTCAGGTGGTACTGATCGTGTACTGATGATCAACTGATCAGGGGTCAAGGTCCCATAACTCTCTGTTACTCTTGTAGCAAATCGCTCGGAAATTGCTGGGATCTCTCCACCGATGATCACCACCGGAGGGGAGAAGAATGAATGGATGAATGAATGAATGAATGAATGGATGAATGAATGAATGACTGAGTGAATGAATGAATTGAATGAATGGACGGATGGATAGCTGGACGGATAGATGGATGGATAGATGGATGGATGGATGAATGGATGGTCGGTTGGTGGGACTCAGTAGGTAGTCGTCGACAACTCTCTCATCACACCAAACCTTATTGCCCGTACTCTTTTCATCTCTCTCTCTCCTTTTCCCATTTTTACCATTTGTTCTAACATATCATGGAGCAGATGCGGTAGCTGACTCTTGCAACTTCCAGATGCTGTTCTCCTCTCTCCACCCACCTTCCCTTTCTCCCCTCCACCATTTCTTGTTCATCATGGCTCGATGTTTTCCCGACCGGACCGACAGTGCAGTCATCGTCACAACCCTGATCCCTCATCACTTGCGGTTGTTGATTGTGAGCGGCAGTAGCAATAGTATTAGTGTTATTAATAGTAGTGACACATCATAACAACATACGATTGTTGCAAGACAAATGAATAATTCTTCGCCATCCCATCCTGGACAGTTCATTCATTCCTACTGTCCATTGGTCATTAGACCGAGTTGTTTGGAATACACTCCTGCTGATCTGGCTGATTGCTGCTTTTCCTGCCTTATCAATGATATTACTGCATGAAACAGTCCCGTATGGGCATAATTCTGCAATGATGAGGCAACAGAAGGATATATCGTGCTATAGCTTTAACAGTTCCATCCATTATATGTCAGTAGAGACTTCAGTGTAGGTCACCTCGAGGTGGTCATTTTCATGTAGTATAAAATGAAGTAGTATTCACGTTGTAGGCAGTGCTGATGGATTTGCAGTTAAAAAGTCCCAGCAGCAACTGATTTACTTCATACATTTCCGAAAATTTTCCACCTTCATATTCCCGATTGTCAGTAGCTTCTTTGTAGCGTTGATTCTGCTCACTATTATTCCGCTGTACAGTTAGGACTTAGGACTGTCCTCATTCCAGATTTGTCAGATTCACAAAAATGCACTTAGCCTTTTACAGTCACAATTCTCTTGATAAATTTAAGTTTCGGCAGAATTTTGAATAAGGTGGCACATTGACGAATTGGTACTGCACATGTACTGACTACTTCATTCCACCCTCCACTTCACCATGTTCCAAGCTAAAGGTTTCAATTCTCGAAAGCATTTAGATCCAAAGATTTAGTTCCTTCTTTTACTGCAGTTCATTGGAGAATTTCCAATTTACGCAATACAATAGGTGGAAACGATTCCAAAAAATTTTTCCTGTTGATGTTATACATTCTCAACTGATACCTGCTGAATCATTCAGAGAGGCTTTGAGAAAGTATCCTCACCAATACTGTTTTCAGAAATTTTCTTCACTTTAAAACAAATGTTATCACTGATAAAAGGAGTGGGTGATGAGCTCGCCAACATAACTGTTTTCGTAACTATTTGTGAGAACTAAATTTAGCACCTTAATTTTTTTACACATCTTTTCGTCGTAATTTTGGCAGTGTTGCGGTGCGTATTGCAGATAGCTTGCTACTTTGTACGTTGAAAATAAGTCAAACGGCAGTTTATCATTTTATTGGAAACTATTTATTTCATTAAACATGTGTGTGTCAGTTCCTGAGATTAATCGGAAATCACATATTGCCGAAGATCGACCATCGAAGTGTCCTTGTGGAATTCTTAACTGAGTTTAATCCTAAAATGTATAGAATATCCGGGACGGTGATGGGAAATGATATTTTTCGGCAGTTACGATCCACAATTATAAGAAGAATAAGTGGCAGCGGCAGCAGCAGTAGCAAAGGTTGAAACAGAAACACGTACTGCTCGGCACTGTCTAGTGTAAGCCAAATAGTTATTGCCAAAGCCATACATTATAATATTGTACCATTACAAGGAACTAAAGAATTTTTTATACCATGCACTAACTGTTACCTTTCGCTGCACCAGGAACTATCGCGTTCTGTTCCTTTACCAAGTTTTTTCCCTCCAGGTTAAGTAAAAAACGTTTCTGTTGCAATCCAGAACGATAATCATGATTTATTTTTGAAGAATTTTTTTTCAAAAATGAAACGATCTCAAATGGCTGAGAGCTAATACATTAACGTATAAACCCATCTGCACTAATCACATTTACTTTTCCTGTTTTGAGTTCAAAAAAAAAATCTAGATGCAGTTCAGAGGTATGTAAAAACGCATCCTTCATAATATTTTCTTGAAATAGTGGAATTCACTTCCATTAAGTGAATGATGACTTCAGCTTTAATCGTTGCCTGATCTTATGCAAAAAATACGTGGCCTCAGAGAAAGGCATTCAGTTCCTCTATTAACTTATGCGTCTCTGAGGACATACACACAAAAAAAAAGAAAAAAAACAATGTCGTACAATATACTGAAGTGTAACTGTCATCATCATCATCATCATCCCCCTCCAGCAAATGTCGCAATCGATACCGCTGGTGATGAATATTCCAAAGCAGTGCATATTTCTAGGTGATATCATCATTGGAAGAATTTAGCAAAATGAAATGGGTTCCGTGTGTGATATTAGAACCAGGCATACTGTTTTGCGGTACGCAAGCCATCACGATAGATTTCAGATAGATTTCTCCCAGAAATATTTCTTGCTTAGTGAAAAAAAAGTCAATTTTGTTTGAGCCTGTTGTATGATTTCCTGCAAATAAATGGAAAATGAGTATGCTGGAGCACGAAAATCTCGTGAATACACTCCATCCACTGCAACACGCAATTGGATGGAGTTTTGTCCGACAACATTCACATTCTGAAATCAGGAAGAAAGATAACTCTAAAGGCTGTGGTTAACGATAGAAACACCACCACAGGCATCAGCAACCCCAACATAGTAGAATTAAAATCGCCATTGCGCGAAGTGCAGTAAGCGACGAGCAACTCATTCACACTCCGGCAACTTTTGCTGTTTTCATTTCGCGACCGTCTTTTGCAGAAGAGGGTCGGGAGTTTGGGGCTGTGGTTTGTAAGTTTGAGAAGTTGGCAATGGTTTTGTTTCTAGACTCATGTTGAGGTTAAATGGAGTTGTTAAGATACGATGCTTGTCTAATTTATGAGTAATTAAAAGATTCAGTCCTTTCCCATCATCATTTACTACACTTTGATGGTTTAGTATCGTAGTACTTTATCAGCGAATAATTTAACTGATATATTGATGACAGGTAATAATTAAACTTTTTTCCTCGCCTTCCTTTGGCTCACAGACAGGTTTTGATCGTTATTACAACTTTCCTTATATTTCAGTATTTGTTCGTTATTCCGAGGAATAGTACCATACGGGAAATAAAGTTAAATAATAAGTGGCAACACTGTTAAACTGTAACTCATTGAAGTTTATTAGCTGAGCATGTAAAAGGAGAGATCTATCGAAGATATCGTGACTGTAGGCGATGCTCGAGAGCAATCGAGTAAAGCTATCTGTCGATCTTACAAAAAAGACTCAGGCCATCGTTGGTAGTTAGATTTCCGATAATTAGAAGAAAGTAGTCCTCGTGTTGCCTTAAAGTACATTATTATGCCGTATGTTTTCGCTTTTTTTTAAATGAAAATGCCTCTAGATAAAGTAAAATGTTTGGTGGAAAACTTCTATAAGCAGTTGTTTGAATCGAATTTGATAGAAGCAATTTGTTGTGATCGAATATGCCTTTGCTTTTGTATGGTGCGCGGTTGGTGTATTCTAGACATATTTCACATCGATATTTATCCGGTTTGCCAGACACCTTCAAACCCTTTAAACTTATCAATCGGGTAATCTCATATATTGATGATGTGACTGGTGCCACAGAGATTCGTGAAGCTCATGCAACGTTAAAACAGGTCATTTTTTAAAATGTTTCTTGAAAATTCAACATTCTCGGAATACATGATAACCATGAACATCGACACACAGTGTTATTACGATGAAACTCCTTTTTGATTCCTCTGTAATCATACTTGAGTCACTAGGTCACAATTGAAACTCAGTGGAAAGTATTTGCGTCTAATACTTTTCACTATGCCTCCATGTTATTTTACCAGGCAAATTGGAAAGAAGCTCTCCTATGTCGATAAACTAAAATGATCCGACAGTATCTAATCTAGTCTATGATGGAATGATTTAATGGTTAACTTCATGAAAGGACGGTTAAAAAAAGATGTACGCACTTCTACATTTAACTTACGCAGAGATAATTGGACTGACGGAATTAGCATGAAGCGAGTTCATGTTATGTAGAATTCTTATTGGGTTGTACTCAGAACAGAAACGCTGATGAATGCAGTTGATAGCACTGAAACTATTTCAGAATGAAAAAAAATTACAAGACGCGCAGGCTTTGCGACGTAAAAAACGCGATGAGTTGGATACGTTACAAATTCGAATGAAAGAGATACACAGTGAACTAGACAGGTTTTCTCGTGGGGATGACAAGTATATCTTGCCTTTTTGTGGGCTATTATTTATCTTCTTTTCAAGTGTGTTTCTAAAATTGGTGTCAATATTTCACTGACTTTGTAGGTATCGTGCTATCGTTGTTCATATGTAGATAGGTAAAATTTTTTTTGCTTTTAGTTTTTTTTTTTCCACCAATCCCTTGTGGAGTTAGAAGTTTTAGCCAGAACTTTGTCTGACATGGTAGAGTAGGTTGAAATATATACCGTTCGGCTGATAATAATCAAGGAACAGGATCGCCATGTGGCCAGTACACCGTTCATAAAAGGAAGTTGGGAGAATAATAAACAAAAACAGCAGTTGAGGATGTGCTAAAATTGCATTTGCTGGTTCAATTTATGTCTACTCTTTCTAAAAACAAATATCAGTGTGAATTTCCCTATTTTTAACATAAGCAGATTTGTCAAAATTCTGCAGGTATCTACGTTTGTTAACCGAAGAACATGCAGTTATAAAAAGTGAGCAACTTTTAATGGCCGAAGTTAGAAAAGCAGATGAAGCCGAAAAAGCGGCATTTGATGCATTGTCAAGTACGCTTCGGACTAGCCGCGCAAAGGAACAGGAACAGTGAGTTTCAGTCTTTTCAACAAAACAGTGAGGTGGTGTTCTTAATGATGCTTTTTTCATTTAGTTTAGGGCGTATGGAAACATTAATACTATGTAATTGAACTTACTTCTCCCCGTATTCTTTTTTCCCATCCATTCTAATGAAATAACTTAGATGAAGTGGCGTGTATTCCCAGGAATTGTGGATTTCAGATCGGACAGAGTAAAAACGTGGACAGTTATAGCTTCCACACTTGGTGCACTATTTGGAATTGTTGGTGCTTGGGTAGCAAATGAAGTTAGGATGCGTAAGATGAAAGAGCTTGTACCAGACTCTGCACTGTTGACACCACTGGTGAAAAAGATGACGGCATTGGTTGAGAAACAGCAGAACGAGGTAAGTATGGAATTGTACTTTTTTTTTCCTCTGTAGATCAAGAACACAAGTAGAATACCACGACTTGTTCCCGTTGATATGTTATTAAACTGGTGGAAAATGTTATGGTTTTGAATAGTGGAGCCTCATCTTGCATTTTCTTTCATTATATTGTACTTCTAAATGGGCTGGAAAGATTTTTCATATCCCTAGCGATAGATAAGGCATTCAACAACAGAACCACCGTCCAAAGGATAGATTCCGTATAGATTGTTTGAGTTCTTTATTAGTTAAATTTTTTTTGCAACATGTCATTTCGCCAGATTTCCTTTAATTATGTGACCAAATCATACCTAAATCTTACTAGCAGTGCTTAAAGATGTTTTACGTTCTGCTATGCCCCTATGATATCACAATATTAAGATGTCAAAATAATGTTAAAAAATAACTAGTTATGTATTCTAGGCAAAAAAAAAACAATTGCAGGTAGCTGCATTTATCACTGACATTAGAGAAGCGATGCATTTAAAAGCCGCCGAAGGGATGGCAACTATTGCCCCAAAAAAAGGCATGACTAATGACGTACTGTCCGAAACGATTTTCAACCTTCTGCACGAACAGAATAAAGTTTTAACGAAGGAACTTGACGCAATAAAACGCTTGATTGCAACAGAGTTAAACTTGAAAGCAGAAACACCAAATGTGGTCTACATTGGCAATGACATGGAGGATCTCCTTAGTAAGTCAGAGAAAAATATTGAATCCAAAATGAAACTGCAGACACTTGTTGAAGTGGTTTTTCTATATACCCTTATAGCTGTGTCCTTACCATTGATATATGCTCTGTTTAAAGGACCTTAGGGCATTGGCGTATAATTCTCGGTGGTTGTGCACTGCTTTCGTTTTAAAACATAACATCAGGCATGTTATTATTGCCTTTACGGGTATTTAAAAATAGTATACAAAGTTAAGCAGAATTAGTTTCATGTCATTTTTGTTTTGTTTTGTTTAGTATATGTATATGTGCATCCGAACTCCACGAGTGCACGAAAACGACAGTTTGTGTTCACTGTATTATGCTGTTTGGTTGTTCAATGCATTATATTGTTTGTAAGTTGCAAATAAAACTGCCCGCAACTCAACTCGAGAGCATGACATCCTAAACAGGGATGTTGCCAGCGTCGTACACCAATACATATGAATCATTTCACGTTTTTGTCAAAACAAGATATGTACTATCCGTCCAAGCCTTGAGTCATGGTAACTTTGCATTATGAGGCGACGATCAATCTCATTTATAAATCGTCACAGGGATACAGTTACGAAACGTGGTAAGTGGACATATGAATTATTCTGTCGAGAAAAAAGAAATCACTTTAAAAGATGGATAGGGATAGATGAACCACGAGCCATAATTCCAATGAATCACAATTAGTAGTCGTCACCGCGGCTAACCACTTCTTTGCAAGTTGGTCGCAACAAAATTGTATGTTCCCACTGAGCAGTGTAACAACCCTTAACATCACATAAAGGAGGATAAGCCTGCACGATACCTTTGTCGCACAAATCCTTCAGTGCCATTAAATATTTCGTCTCTCCCAAACGATCCAGCCACCTTCGACAGAAAGCCAGCGTCCGGAAATTTTTGTTGATCACATTCAGCAAATTTTTCGATCGGGCTAATCTATAATTTTTAAGGAATAATATGAAAACAACTTTCCCAGCATAAAAAAATTTGCCACCCCCTTCCCTTCTCTGCTATAATTTTTTCGATACCCGATATTTTTTAAATAAGGGGAAACACCTGTTTTATATACCAGATAGCTTTATTATTTAATTAACTTCAAGCAAGATGCTAGATTCCAACGATTATGTGTCACTGTTAAGTTCAGTTCATTCGAACAAAGAATGACATCCAAATTATTACAATGGAAGAATGCTTGCAGATACCAGCGAAAGACTTCATAAAAGATAAGAACAATGTTATGCATGACTTCGAAAATGTTCCAGTTCCCTGAGTTTCTTCCTTTGGTTACTGAATACTGGAATCACACTAATGACAAATTGCAAACCTTAATGGGATATGCTCAGAATGAAGATCGTAATCTTTCATATAATGACTGCACTCCATATCATCATGAACATAGCCTTTACCAGTGCTACCGAATGTTTCAATAGCATAAAATTCGTTCTCTTCCATTTTTGTTTGTTCGCCTCCCTATAATACACCCTGCATATATATGCATTTTCACTTTCCAAAAACGACTTCAGCGGAAAAGCTATATTACGACTGCTTTATTGAACCTTACCTTTACTATAGGGACAGTTTTCCCAGCATGAATGCGATATGGTCCTATTGAATGTCCGTTCAAATTCCTGATGGGTTTCACGACATAAGTCCTGCCATCCAGTTCGACCTAATTGGATATCACTTATCACTACAACTAATTTATTGAAACGTTTAAATATGCTGTCAAAGATAAAGGTTTTTTTGTTTCTTTTTAGAAAGTTTCCAAGTATTTATAAAACATCTCCCATCAACGGAACCTCCTGATTACCGATTATATCGTGACTTCATTAGTACCGCGAATATAAAATTAAATATTCATCGACCAAGAAGTTACCTCGTGACTACTCATAACCTCCTCAATTGTCTCGCCGATATCACAAAGGCGAACATCAATACCTGCTTCTCGAATCCCCGCGTTGGTAGCTTCGTGTACTGCATTTACTAAATCATCGAATTTCGGATCGAAATGAAGTGTGAATGCACAATCGATAAGGCGTCCATTGACATGAACACCAAAATCAATTTTACAAACATCACCTTCCTATAATGAGACAAATCATTATTTACCCATTATTCGAAATCGAAAGGAAGAAAATTGGAAAGACAAACTTGTAAAACTGTAGTATCACCAGCATTTGGGGTGTAATGCGCAGCACAGTTGTTTAACGAGCAACCGGTTGGGAAAGCAAGTCCAGCTTTCAATCCATCCTCATTGATCATTCGACGTGAATGCGCTTCAAGACGCTCACTAAATTCTGAACTTTACTACAAAACTGTAACAGTAGAACTACATTAAACAAAGTTGAATGGGATAATGTGGAGTAGTACTGTATAATATTATAGACATCCCTACAGACGTATGTGAAGGGTAATACAATACCATTAAGAAAATTTGTTGGTATTATAAAAACCGAGCAAAAGTTGAGGCCAAAACTACCAGATTTCAATCATTGTCATTCCCGGCTTAATCCAAGACCGTGCATATTTTCGTGTTTGTCTGTGCGCCTCCGCAGCGCGACGGAAGTCTTTGTATGTCTCCTCATACGATGCATCCAAACTCTGCAAATATATTTCATCTGAAATGAATATCAAATTATATTGAAAGAAAATTCTTTGATACCTTTTTCTCTTCATTAGTCATCCGATTAACGGCAGTACGGTCATCAGTCTTAACTATGTATTCACATATTTCTCCAACAGGGAAATTCCCATCGGAAAATTGCTCGTCAACTGGAACCAAATCTTTTACTTCTTCTTCAAACTGTTCCGTAAGTGATTTCGTCTGTGCGGGCAGCGGTTTGTCATTTGCTCCCTGCCCTACAAAAAACAAGTACATATGGGTGCACTTTTAGTTCAGATTCCCAACAAATCCTCGGCTGAAGATCTACATCTATTCAATCTATTTATTTATCCATTAAATTTAGTTACCTACCTTTCCCAGTTCTTTTTGTTGATTTTGCTGCGGCTGCACCTGCTTTCTTACGAGTCTCTAGCTCAACTTCCATCAGTATCGCATCTAAATCATCGAGACCACTGGTTTCTATAAATAATTAATGACTCGTGTTAACTTGGTAAGCTTGTTTTGTGATTTGCTTCAAAGTTCTTTCTTCGTGTTTATAATGACACAACAAAATTAAGGATGATCATACGCTGGAACCATCAAGCCAGCTAAAACCAGGTAATCTAGACACTAAACAACCCAGACAACTGATGGAATAAGCAAAATGGTTTTAAAGGTAGATATCCCTGGCTTTTCCGTAAGAAAAGTTGTGGGTTCACCGCACATTCACGTCAACATCAGATAACGTAATGCTCTGAAAAGACTACACAGTTCTGGTGCTCCTGGAAAGGAAACCAAATAAACAAAAACCTGATTATAAAGATGTTACCATTTATGAAGTGTCAAATTCCTTTGAACAAACCTTTGTTTCTAGGATTTTTCTTCTTCTGAGCATTCATTGCAATATTACGTTCGGATATATCAGACTGAAATACATCAGATTTTATAAAAGTTCATGTGTATAAGTTCCTATACAAGTTCATGTGCAAATAAAGAATAAAAATATCTGATAGTTTCTTGGCTCACGGAAAAAAATCGTTCGACATTCCTCCCATAAACTGTAAGGAATCCCCTACTTGTTGAATAAATTATATACTACAATATATATGGAAAAATTGTCAAAGACCCAATACGTTTTTACTGTCACATAAGAAATAATAAGCAATTGCTAGAATGGAATCTTTGCAGTTCCAAAGACTTCGACGGCCATCAAGAACATTCAGAGGTTATCATCGCTATTCAGGGATTACCAGGATTATTCAGAATTCACCAAATGAGTGAAGTGTAATTTCTCAGTGGTAGCACAGGCGTACAACTGATAAAAGAAAAGGGAGTTTACTCCAGAACTACAAATTAAAATCCTAGAATACAAGACAACCAGTCCGACCCCTCACATTGCAACCTCCAATTTCCGTTCTCTGAGACTACAGTATAAACACTCAGTCACACCACACCTCGCTTTGCTTGCAAACCAAGTCCCGCTGGGTCGCCCTGCACCACCCATAATGAAAGACATCACCTTTCGTTTCACTATAAAGTAGCCCCTTGTGGTCATAGTGTCCAACGCAGGGTGGAAGGTTGTAGCTGTTAGTAGAGGCTGCTAGTTGAGATATTTTAGGGTTGTCATCGATAGTTACAGTGGTGCACCTTTCAATAGCCGTTCAAATGGTTATCAAAGGCAAAAAAAGAAAAAACACGCTCAATCCGCTACTCCTCTTTTATTTTCGCAATAGTATCGAGTTAGTCTTGAAGCGCTTGCCTTACTCATTCACAAATTTAAAATCCCAAATTCTCAATGAAACGACAAATTGGTTATTTTACCGTCTATTCGCTAACTGTGCAGCCATTGCCGTAAAAGATAAACACAGGAAAGGATAAAATAAGTGAAATGCCCGGTGATATACTTTTTGTGAGAACGAAAGGAAATGATTAAGTACCGACATGTTCAAGCAAAAGGTTTTAGATCACCTGCCATCTGCATGAACTAAGCTGTGTAGGTTATTCTGTGTCACACCTCTGCCCCTCTTTCAATATACTAAGCTGCATAAAATGAGGCATAATAAAAGAGAATGTGATGTCCTTCACTAAGCTTTCCTTACGGTGATACAGAGTGACCCAGTAAAATTTGATTTGCAAGCAAGGAAAAGTGTGGCATGGGCGTCTGTGCCGGAGTCTCGAAGGGGGGATCGGAAGTTGCAATAAGCAGGATGGCTGTTTTGTATTCTAGGATTTTAATTTGCAGTTTAGGAGAAAACTGACCTTCTCCCATCTTTCCTTTGTCGATTGTACATTCGTTCGTGCTGTCACTGAGAAAGTACACTTCCATTCACCTGAATAATGTCGTGATTTCTGGATAACAGATGATCTCTGAACGATCCAATGACCTCTGGACAACCAGTAGCGCCAGGATTTGAGGGCAGAAAAGAGTTCCACTCACTTCACTGACTTTTAGATTCTGGGATAGGGTTCGATGCGCAAGTAACAAGATCTCAAACTTTATTTGCTAGCGAAAATTCCGGCAAACAGTAATCTCCGCACAGTTATCTCAAAATGAATTACGGGTGACAGGAATCAAGCCTATCCGCTTACTTAAAGATCAGGTGCTCGGAACTTTTTCAAATTCAACTCGTCTACAAATGAGACCTTTTCACCGACCACACCTCCTTTATTTTGGACTTTAATAACTCTGGCCAAAGCCAAACAGTAACCCATCTACCGGTTCATGGTTCACTAATCCTATCTCACAAAATGTCAACGTAAGATTGTGAACTTCTTGTAACTTCTAAATTTGCAATCTTTTTTGCAAGATTTACAGAGTCAGCATAGAGAGAAATTCGGAGACAGAAAGAAGTATATCTAGAAGGGGTTGCAGTGCGTCTTTTTATGGAATTAAGATACACACATGAAACAGAAATTACAGCTACAGAAGATCTTCAGGGGAATAAGCGATGAAATCGACGCAATCACGCTCGATCATTTAGTCACACATAGTGAATATGCGGAGATAGCTGTGCCTTGTACATATTTGACGTTGTAAAATGTCACTCAGAGAACATAATCAAAGAAAATTATTCATCTACTCTTGACATACTAAGAAATGAATATCAACAAGTGTAAACGAACAAATACATACATCACATTTGATTGCTGCTAACATGATTGTTTACCTGTTTATAACAGAACATTCATATAACAGTAAACTTACAGGAGACGTTACAGGATAGGAATGGAAGACAAAATACGATTTTACAAAAAGAATTTCGTAAATAAAATATAAATTAACCCAACATATAAAAGATGAAAAAGGAAGAACATTTCATTATTTTTCTCCATTCACCGAATTTGAACATAAATGCAATCAGTATCAAACCAAAAATGTTATAGTACTAAACAGAATGGAGCGGTCGCGTATGTGCTGCATATATGGATTTCAACAACTATCGACTGAAATAGATCCAAATCTTCTAGGGATGGAAGAAAATTTGGTAGAAAGTTGGAACAGACGTCATAAAAAAGCATGTTTCTTCTACAAATACATTTAAACTGTAACGTTAAGATGAACAAGAAGAATCTAAAATCATCTCTTATCTCCTCTTTTTCTTTTTACACCTTGTTTGATAATCAAGAAAATATCCGGCAAGTTTTTAAATATGTGATGGATATCTGTACATGGAAGGGAAGCAAGAGTGATAGGGTTTATAATCATTCTTATAGGATACAGGATTTGCTGAAAAGAAAAAAGTTATGACTACATGTACTTTAAAGTGAGGTCTGAAAAAAATTTAGTGCCCACAGAAAACTTTGGTTTTCGATGAATATAAAAACACGTATGTTACCTAAACACAGAAGATTATCGAATACAAATTTTGCGTTACTTTCCACTGTTCGAAAAATACTATTTCCATTCGATAAGCAACTGCCGATTCTAATCTGATTCCATATTAATATTTGCCATGACAATTTTGGTTAGTTGATGAGTTTAGAAGCCTTCATCCCAACCAGAAAACTCATCAGGTGGTACGTCTTGTTCCGGTGGATAACTGTCAAAGTTCGTTACATCCGATGGACTTGCCACTTTTGGCACAATTGGTGCTTTCAAAGTTCTTGACCTCAAGCCTTCCCAGTCGAAACCCATAAACCACCTCAAAAAAATATGCTGTTCGAATTCTTTTTTTTCAAATGTGAAGGATATCTTTTAATTCCTTGATGAACAATAATGCTTTTTGACGGAACTGCTTATGAAAAAGTAAAAGGCATACCTATGTTTGCGGATATCACCAACACCTCCACTACCACAGCCAAGACGTTCACCGGGATTGTCTTTGCACAGTTTCTTAACAAGAGCCGTTGCCGTTTTCCCAATTCGTCGATTTGGAATTTCTAAGGCATCCACGCCTTTCAATATTAGTGTGTAAGTTTTCATCGGATCTGCGGCCTAAGAAAATGAACATGAAATCTTTTTTCACTATCTCGACTACCTTTCTTCATGTCTCAAAATTCAGTAGATAATTTTTCGATGTTTCATGAAAGTTTTGACCACTTCATTTGGTTCAGCATAAGCTTCAAATTTAGATCTCCAGTCAATAGTAAGTCGTACTTGAAACGGTGGACGACCGAGCATTAATTCACAAATATAAATTCCTAATGCCCAGTAATCAGCTGCTTGATCATGTCCCTTGTTAAGAATAATTTCAGGTGAAACATATTCTGGCGTACCACAGAAAGTCCATGTTTTGCGTCCACTTGCTAACTTCTTCGCGAAACCGAAGTCAACCTATAAAATATTAGCTGGATCAATAGCAACAAGACTTACATCAATGACAAAAATGTACACATATAATGAAACAAAGAATGTATAAATGGAACAAAAATGTACGGTGCATATGTGACACTTACAAGTTTGAGGTATCCTGTCTGAGTAAGCAAGCAGTTTTCTGGTTTTAAATCGCGGTAAACAATGTTTTTTCTGTGAAGATATTCAAGCGCCTCCAAAACACAAGCGACGTAAAATCGAGCAGTATAATCATCGAAGTGCCCTCTGTCTCGAAGCGTAGTCCATAACTCGCCACCCAAACAAACTTCCATCAGCATATAAACGTATTTTGCGTCACGAAATGTTGTGTATAATCTGAAAGACAATGAAACAACGATCTCAGCAAGATTAGAATTAGATCAGAGATTTAAATAACGACTAAACACAAAAAATTATATAAATTTTAAAGTTAACTGAACAAGACTAAAATAAGTCAATCGCATATCCTTCAAAGTACCTAACAATCCAGTCTGAACGAGTTTCCATCATAATATTTCTCTCCGCAAAAATATGTTCTTGTTGCCTTGTATCTACAATATGCTTCTTTTTCAAAGCTTTCAGTGCAAATGTCCGCATTTTGTCACCACTGATGCAAACCTGAATCTTTTTTAGGTGATAGAAATTAACTAACATGAAAACAACATGGACACCTCAAGATATGGAAATTACGATGTTCCTCAGTATAAAGAATAAAAAGTATCCTCGAAGCAATAAAAGACAATGCAACATGTGCAATGTTTACTGACTGACTAGGCAGGGAAACCCAAACTACCAACATAACAACACAGGCAAAACGACTGGTACCGCTGTTTCGAATAAACATGGTGATAACAGCTGGATCGTTGAATAAAGTGATAGCTAAAATCTTTTGAATAGAATGATAGTTTATACTCCATTATGCTACAACCAGTTGAAATTAAAATGAAAGACATGTCAAAAAATTTTATCCAAAATACGAACCAATTCAACACGACCAAAACCACCAACACCAAGTGTGACAATCCTTTTCAAATTTCTTAACTGCAAATCAGCAAATTCTTTCTCCTGAGCAGTCTTTTTCGGCGATGGTGGCTCAGGTACAACACTGCAATAAAATGTTTCTGTAACGTCACCAACTCAAACAGCATCTCTCCTATCCAGGTAAGAAATAATCTGAGAACATTGAGAAAAATGATTACTTACATAGTGGCTCTTCTTAGTGAATCTCCGTAGTCGCGATTTAGGGCTTCAAGATCTCCAATCAGTTTTGTGAACGACTCTCTGTCAAGTGTCAAGACTTCTACACCAGGATTAATTGCGATGACACTTGCTGTCCTTACCTGAAAAAAAAAGAAAACTTATATTGAATAGAAAAAAGACAGTAAAAGTAGATAATATTAAAATACTGCTGCATATAAGCACACCTCTTCACCAAGAAGGGCTTTTTCACCGAAGAAGTCGCCCTGCTTTAAAATACGTATCTCTCGAGGCTCCGGTTCGTCTTCAATCTGCTGTGTAACACGAACCTGACCATTCGTAAGGATGAAGAATGTGTCACCCTTAAATAAAGTTTTTATAGAAAGTACAATATAATACTAATAAAGCTGAATTAGATTTACCAAATCAAAATCAAATCCGCCCGAGTAATTCCACAAACTAATACATTTAACTGAAAAAAAACCTTTTCTCCTTCTCGAATAATGTAATTCCCACCGGAATAATAATCCTGGTCCAAAACATCAGCAATTTTTGATATTCGGTCTTCCGATAAATTTTCAAATAACGATACCTGCAGTAACGAGTTGACAATGCTGAATTATAGTTCAGCGTTATTAACAGGGAGATTGGACAGCCTATGACACTACCATGGCACTTTTGACACCAATAATAGGAGATGGCAGTAAGTTCCATAAACCGAATTCTACCTGCTATTCGAAAAATGGTATTTTAATAGGCATGTTTTCAAAATATCATTGAGCATAAACAAACTTTGCTAAGAAATGCCATTAACTGTGCATGTCTTTCCATACCCAAACGCATGGTAATCATTTGGAAGACAGAACGATCCAACACCCACAACTGAACATCTGACAATGCTTGCACAGATGCTGTTCTGGAAATACATTTTCTCTCAAATAACTGCAAAAACTTTATCAAAGTGCATAGAAGAGATTTTCAAAAAGAAAACTTCTCGAGAGGTCCCGTACCTACGAAAATCCTGAGGTCACAAAGAGAGAAAATTTAGAAATAGATATGCCACGCTGTTTCGAAATCTTTACAAAGAACATACTACAAAGAACACAAATCAATAAAGAACTCACTTAAATAAAAAGTGCGTAAATTTACGACGATATGAAGCGACTTACCTAACACAGTTATAAAGAATAGCAAGTTCTCCCATAACAACTCCTGCACCCAACTTTCCCAATACAATACCTTCGCGTGATACTTGAAGCTGTCCCTCTGAAATGGCATTTCAGCGCAATAATTCCGTCCAAATCCAATATTTCCATCTAACATAATGTCACAACAACGCCTTGTTCTGTTGTTTACACCGGATATAAAAGAAATGAGAAAAATAAATTTTCTCGAAATATTATCCAATAAAAAAGAGAATGAAAATTAAACCTGCAACAACAAATAGTCGATCTCCAGGCTCACCCTCCTGTATGACCCACTGACCTGCACGAGCACGCATTTCATACATGCACTCCACCAGTTCTATAACTTGCTCTTTAGCAAGCTGTCGCAGGAAGTCATTCTTCTGAACTGCATCCCGAATAAGCTGTTTCGAACTGAATTAAAATACTATAAAACAACCGGTGGTGCTTCCGTAATGTTTAAACTATCAGAACAGCTTCTCTCCATTCAACGAATGCTTTTCGAAGTGGTAAGATCAATGAGTGAATTGGCACTCTTGTTCCGAATTAGTGTTTCGCCCAATCTTAACAAGATTGGATCATGTTATCCACTTTTCTTTTATCAGCTTCATTGTCCTTTAATGTTATAAATTATGATAATCAAAAGAGATAGTGGGGGCAACTGGAAGAAAAACGCAAATCTTTATCCCTGATACAAAAGTCCAGTGGTGCTTTGATGTTATAAATTATGGTAATAAAAAGAAATTAGATGGAAGTTACAGTTTTATGGTGCCTATGTATATTAATTAGTTTTATTATTATAAAGTTTGCTAACAAAGCGTAAAGCCATTATTGATGGCACATCCAGAACTCTGCTTTTTAGTAATTCGTAAGAACTTATGAAGCACATAAAGTTCACTTCCGCATCTGTTTACGATGCAGTGACGGAGTTATCCCCTCAAACACCTTCTTTGCTTTATAAAAGTAATCAAGCATAAAGGAGCGTGAGTAGGCCGTACGAACCCAGCAGATTTTGGATGATGCTGCAAGGTAGCTTTCTGCGTATCCAAGTTAGACGGTTCTGCAGATACTGCCATTTTCTTGGAACGAACACCGTCATCGGCAGCTGGCAACATCGCCTTTTGCTGAAGCTCAGTTCGCAACTCTTCCGTACCCCACGAAGCCTGCAAACAATCAGATGATGTATAACCAAATAAAGCTATAGGAAATGAAGAACATTAAAAACACCCTGATTACTTTCATGCGGGCAAAAATACCTTATGAGTACTGCTCAATGCTGCAACAGATTGTGCTTTTTGATCGAGTACAGAACGAAGTTTGTCACATTCTGACTGAAAATAATAGAAACATCAGTTACAAGTGGAGGAGGTAAACTAGAATTACCATAATTCAAATTTCTACAGATGACAATTCGAGAGAATAAATTTCTGGAAGTGTGAAACTGTATTCCGGAATTCCGAAACACAAACATTAATCAATTTCCTTTATACTAGCAAAACATACCTGCAATGTCCTCACTTCTTTTTCTAGTTCGTTGATCCTTTTCAACTGTGTTTCTACGGTATTTTGCTGTTGCCGAATTTGACGTTCCTTCTTCTCAATAGTTTCCTCCAGTTGAGGAATAAGCTTCTGGATTTCGTTAGCATCATAAGTTCGTGTGCCTATTTGTACCTAGAAAACGACAAATTATAAAATAACTAAAGCTCCTTAACCTTATTTCATTCAAATTTTCTTTATTATGAAAAAAGCTTCCTCTTGCGTCGTACTGTCGAAAAGCAATCATTCAACTTCGTGATAGTACATGATACACCAGTCAAAACAGAATCAAATAATAGTGGTTGCTTTTTCCTTGATTAAATCGACTGTGAAATACTCCTTCCCATCCCACCACCATTTTTACAGCTGAGAAATCAAAGAAGAATTTTCTTGTCGTTCTGATTGTCTCATGTACTGCTTGTGTATCTCTGTTTTTATTAATTATAAATAATAAACATTAGCGCGAAAGAGTAAAGAAACTTTGCTGATTCTTGTTATTCGCTTTCTTTCAACTGTTTAAACAAACACTCCTCACTTCATCACGCACGCAGACGATCAAAAACCAAGTTTTTTATCCTATCCGCACGGTCTATACTGTTTGTAAATTTCGCAGAAATTAAGTTGATGGTAGATAACATTTCACCCAACCTCTTTCATTTTTCTTCCAATGTCCCAAAGAATTAAGCGAAAGCTTAGGCAAGCTGTGGTAAGCATATGGAAACAAAGTTTCAAAAAACGTTAAAGAGTGATGTCTCACTTCATTTGTATGTCTTTCTGCACTCTGCAACCTGATCGATGAGAACTATTCATCTGCAGATTTGTTTACAAGATGGAATTCGTTAAAAGCTGTTACAAAGCAGCAGTAGCATCAACTAGCGGATGACTATGACCACGAATAACATAAGTTAAGCACACAAAATGTGCACCTGTTCTTGCACCCAAAATATATTCAAGCTGTTGTTGTTTGTTAGATAAGACAATCAAATAAAGATAAAAGCTTGCTAAGTTATGATCTAACTGCCACGAACAAAACAAGTGATGCTATTAAGTGATGTTATCAAGTATTCTATGTCCGTCCTTTCAAACGCCCCGATCAACTATACTCAGGCCTTGTGTGATTTTTCGAAGCTTTATTTTAACATGAACACTAAAGAAAGAGCTAGCAGTAAGCTAAAAATAAAAATTAGACACCATACAGAAAACCTATGTATTAGTATGTGTACGAAAAGTTAGAAAAACAAATCGTAAAATTAAAAGAAATCGTTGACCCGAAATGTGATCATGTTTCAGCAAATAATCTAGAGCAAACTGGTTAATATAAATGCTTACTGTCAGTGCTGATTTTACTATTACTATATAGAAATAATTGATGCACATCAACTGATTTGAGATGTACTTCATTCCAGCCCGGATAACTATCAATAGAAGAGGATGAGGCAATACCTATCAAATTCTGAGTTTGCATAGTATGTGATAATTGCAAGCCTCGAAACTGAAAAAAAAAGTATTGTCTATCCCTCGAGATGTATTGCATATGATCATATGTCAGGAAAACAGTATGTCTACTCATATAAAAATATCAAAAGCGATAGGAGCAGCTAACCTTTCTTCTAAACTAGTCGGACATTGCCAAAGCCCAGCGGGCAGTTCCAGGTAATCAAGAAGTCACAGTTTATTTTCAGTTTATTTTGTATCTAAAAAGGTTAGTTCCAAATAGCAAAACGATGAAGTAGACATCGAGCTTTTAATGGCATTAATTCTTGAAGCTTGTGATTTTATACTGCTATCAGTGATTATCACCTCTGTTCTTAATCATATGCAAGCAAAGTACATTTCACTTGTTTACGTAAGTTTGAATTAATGAGCACAAAAACTTCCTTCCTTACTCGACCGTTGTACATTAACTCAACTAAAAGTGGCCGCTGAATGAAGGAGATGGAATGAATCGTGATGAAAAATTAACAGCAAAGATAACCTGAACAAATGGGGCCGAATTTTGCAGCATTGTTCCAACAAGAAGCGATCAGCTGGCAACAGAATAGTTCGATTCAGACTCGATACGAAACCTAGATCTACGTCACTCCGCTTCGGATCACACTAGTGTTAAATGCTGCAACCAACCCACCACCACATCATATGTCCAAATGCGCTTGAGCAACGCGCACAAATAATCCCAATAGTAACAGCAGCGTTTCTGCAATACAACTGCAGCAAACAGTAAAAAGACTAGCCGAGGCAAACCTTCGAGCGATGACGAGGGGACACAAATTTTACTTTCATCGCCCTTCCTCCACTACATACACATACAAATGAGACAGCTTGGCAGACACACACACACACATACACACACACATACACAGATACACACACACACACACACATACATATATACACACACATACATACACACACACACACAAATACACGTACACATCCACTTAGGGCCAGCGACAATGTTTCGTTTATTAGTCAAGTCATAATGCTGTTTGGCCAGTGGACTAACGAAAATGCTTATGTGTGCTAATCAAACGTTGAAGGCAACAAAACTCGCAAAAATACGTACTATCATTGAAAGCAGTAAACGCTGCACCACACGCCACCAACGACAATCAGAAATCACTGTTTTCTCCTTATTCACATATCTTCTAATAGGATGCATTCTCACATGCTACGTTATTCTGGCAATAACGTAAATGAAAGATTATACTCATTTCTATAGTGTTCAATGTTGCAAGAGAAAAACCTTCTCTGTCCTAATGTTGCATCAAGTTTCGTTTCTTCCCTTGCTATGACCGCTACTTCCTCCAAAGTCTACTACCAATCATATTTTAGGAAGAGTGTAGTACCTAAATTCATGGGTAATCTATAATTCGTACAGGTAACATATGCTTTACTGCTTTATCTCACCAATTAACGCGTTCCAACCATGTTTTTTTTCCTTGCCCTTAATGTCGCTTTATATTATGGTGTCGAAAATCTTGGTTTTCAGAACAGTTCCATTAATAATGTCGTCTCTTCATCAGTACTATATAAAAGCATTAAAGCAAAATCTTTTGACTGCTCAACAGTATGGATGAATTCCACGCTAATTACAACCAAAATACTAAGAAAGCCCGTATCTCATTCTTTCCCAATTTGAGCACTTCCCTAATGATTCTAAAGAACTATTTCGTAGACAGTCTTGTGGATCTCAATCATTTACTATTGCTGATATAATATATAGTAAGAAAAAAAGTGCAGGCAACTGTTCACATTAATCAACTTACAAACAAATTCACCATCTTTGAATAATTATGCTACAATTATGGTAAACATAAGCATAAATATGAAATATAACATTTGCATCTATACTGCACTGTTGCTGTACCAATTCCGTGTGACTCTACATTCTTCGAAGAAAAAACTGAAGGATAGGATTTAATTAGAGAAAAAAGAAAAAATAAACTGGTAGTATGAAATGGTGTTAAGCTAGCTTGGGAAATGCAGTTGATTATAAAAAATCCATAACATAAATCGTAAACTCTAAAGATTGGAAAAACATGTAAAGACCTGATTAATGACCTGATTCCACATCCCGTCGGTTGTTGCACCACTGAGCACCAGAATATTCACTTAATTACTGGAGTGTTTCATTTAACAAGCAGTGGAAAAGACGCAACACCAGCATTCATAACAAAAGAATGGCCGATCCAATAAATGAAAAACAGAACTCGAGATGAAACCAAACAACATTGAAATAGAATAAAAAAAAATTAGAAACTGAGGAAAACAATCCTTATTAAACAAGTTTTTCACCGGTTTTTATACCCCAGTATATCTACAAAACCAGTTCATTTCAGCCCACAAAAAGCTTACGAGTTTCTCAAGCTATTTATGTAATAATTGCTACCAAGTACAAAAGTTGTTCGCTAATCCCTCGTATAAAAGAATTTGAGAAATTTATTTTCTAAATAGCAGTAACCTTTCAATGTGTCATATCTCTTTGTTCAATCACAAGGAAGAAGCTAATGAGTACTTAATCTGTGGTATAAATTAATCAATGGTTTTAGCGCTTGCATGTTCCTAGAATAGAGTCTATTCACAAAAATCGAAAAGTGCATCCAGTTATCTATAGAAAACCGAAACTCAATAGCTGCAAAATTTTTGTAGAAGAAATACTTCAAAATAACGTGTGAAACAGTTCACTAAAGTGATTTTCAAGAGTTAATATTCACAAAATTTTAGATGACATGCAAGCACGTTAATTTAGAGTCCCAATTGAAACAAGCCGCAAGAATCTTTTAAATTCAGAAACAAACTTGAAAGGAAGAAAGTTCCACAAATACCGATTAAAATTTTTTGTTTTGCTCCATTTATGCAAGTGGCTGCTAGCATGAGAAGCTATCAAACAAAAGAGTTCCTTAACTTTTTGCACTTCGAGAGAAAATATGCAAGCTCTACTGAAATTGCAAAGAACTTCCTCAAATCATTTGCCTAGCAAAAAAAAAAGTGGAAAAAGCGATCAAAAGTGCAAAAGAGTAGCTAATTGTAGGAAAATCAACAAACAAGCAGTTTTTCAAAATTATTTTTTCAATATTTATTCCACGCAAAAATTCGAATTAATTCACAGAGTCATAGAGAATAAAATATATGGATTGCAAAGAAAAAATTAACAATACTGTCAGATACACATTTTCCCCCGGCACAACTTATTTTATGGTAATACAAAAAGTTATCAAAAACTCTTTGCTATGAGCAGAACCACTTTGCGTACAGGGCTCTAAAAGTATATGCTTCTGTCTTTTCAGACAGCGCTAGCCTTATAAGTAAAAGGCTGGTTGATAAATCAATACTGCTCATACCCTCAGCTATGTGTCACTATACGTCTTATTACGATTCTGAAGTAAATGATAGAAAATTCCGATAAAAAATGCAAAAGAACAACAATGATTTAATAGAAAAAAGAAGGGAAAATCCAATCATTCGCTAAGCCATTTGTTAAGGATATTCAGTGACAGAGCACGACTTGACGCCAAAAGACAGTGCTTACCTGAGCTGGAGGTATTTGCAAATCGGATGGTTTACGCAATTTTGAGAAAAAACTCCGTATCCCAGTGCCACCAGATGTGGGCCTCGTGGCCGCCGAATTACTCATCTGCAAAAGAAATGGCTATAGTTGAGCGGAAACCTAAAAATTCAAAATACGACACATGAGCATCAACATGGATTTCGCTTTAGCTGAAGGTAAGCATGGAATAGCAATAATTGCTTAATTAGCATAACTACATATAACGGAAGGAAAATGAAGCAGAACCTTTCCCATAATCCTACGACCTTATCTCGCCATTTCAGATAATTAGTATTTACCCTATCTTACACATACTATTTCTCCAAAAATTCAATCCTTACGTTTTTGTTAATTTTCTTGGAAGCAGAAGTAACGAGAGGAGGAAAGGATGGGCTTCGATTGTTCCTATTACACTATAAATAATGGACATCATAGCAGATGGCATTTAAATCATTTGAATAGGTAAACTTCTCTCTTCCGACAATTCTTTCTTCGCTTCTAATGCAAGTTTATGCAATAATAGAAGTCCAGCACCAACTGCACAGTTCAAGCATTTAAAGAATGGGATAATTCAAAGCTAAGCTAGTACATTTTACTACACATATACATGAATACCAATCTTAATAATAAATAATTACATGACTGAAGTGACTCCTAAAAATAGCGCTCTAAACAGTGCAATGATATACACATATTTTACTAGACATATGTATACACTTAGAAAAAATATGTAAGACCTACTCTACATATTTATGACAGCTGGCGAAAATATGAGTGATGGCGACACAATTTGACTGAGCGCCAAGGAGGAACCGGACTTCTGTTACATCATTACGTGCTGTATTTTACATTAAAAAAATCAATTTTTCTGTACTGCTAATAATACCCACATTTGTCCAATTTTGGTATGAAACAGCGTTGAAAAATGTTCACAAGAAAATGCGGCTGTGCTGTTTTGAGGTGCTTTGCTCCATTGACATCTCAATACGCTGTCACACTCAATGTTATGAGTGGGTACCCATAACGAAAAGATACCAGCAAAGTCAACCCATGTTTGCAAATCTGTTACACGTTTCAAAAATTTTTCAAGCAGCACTGAAGCTCTCCAAAACAACATCGACATGATATGTAATCAAGGAGAATGAAAAGTCCATTAAGACTTCCCAAATCATATGAATGACAATTAATATGTTAATGACAATCAACAAGTCCAACAAAAGTTTCCTTCAAAATGCTATAGCTAATAATACCCTCCAGTTCTTGCTTACTCCAAATGTAGTACTCCTCTATTACAAACGAAAATATTTTAATTTGACCTCACGGAGCTTTCATTATGGAAATTAGTTTAGTTCTGCTACATTGAAGACAGTTGTGATATGACTAACACTAGCTCTCCATATAATTTGAAGGTTTCTCCGGCAAAAATAATGCAAACGAAATATACTAGGTTCGGAAAATAAAGGGATCAACTTATTTCAGTCATCCGCAGTAGCACTAACGCACAATCCCAGGCAAAATGTAACGTTACAAAACAATTAAGTAGGAAAGTAACAGAACGACTGCACTATTAGAGTAAAAACCACATTCATGTACGAACTCCAAGCAAATTACGAAGTCTAAAAAACTCTAACGAAAAATTTCGCTTTTGTTATGTATGTGTTATGCATGTTGTCTCGAAATTCTAAAAAGAAAAAACATTACAGTCTACTCTTTCTTGCGAATATCAAAACCCGTAATAGAAGGATGGACGACTCTCCCACCTAAACCAAACACTGCAGTAGATTTATCTACTTGTATTAGGGAGTATATATATATATATATATATATATATAT
>NW_018108526.1:40953-51223 GCF_000183805.2 Loa loa
TACTACTATATACTATATATATATATATATATATATATATATATATATATATATATATATATATATATATATATATATATATAATATATATATATATATATATATTAACAAACGAGATTTCACTGCACCTACTAATGACCATAAACCCTCACAAAATTCAGGACCAACAACGAGAGGGTGCCACCGCATCGTGTTCCTCATTCTATTTGCTTCCAAAAAACTGCAGAAAAGTCTGTCACTTCGAACTGTGCATTTCTGTAAATCATATTGTCATTCCGCAGAAACAAACAGTTCGAAGCGATGAACTGAAAAATGATAAAAATAGATTATGAGAAGTCAAACTTTGCAATTGTTCCCCGCTATTCAAATTAATATGAGTACAAGAACTTGACCAATCGCAATGAATATCTTGAAAAGAAAGATATGCATCGTTACAAGAACTAAATACTAATAGCTATTGAAGAAACACAACACACACGAAAAAAATTTACTTCGTAGTTTGAAAAATAAAAAGACAATAAACTTTGCACCAAAATTTCCAAAGAATATGATCACAAGCATCACAAGAATCTTCAACATCAATACCACAACTCATTTTCGTTCAAATGCAGTCACCAAACTACTTGCAATCTATAAATGTACCCATGTAATCAATATAAATGATGCAAATTTGGTCCCAGAAAATTTAAGCGTACTCCAGATCTTCAGAGTTATTATAATTCTAAAAAAAAAAAAAAAACATGAAAGAATAAAAGTTTCTCGACTACCATTGATTATAACATAAAATTATTCGCAGATAAAATCTTTACAATGTGGACAATTCAGTTACTGAAATTACAGCTTGAGATTTTCCACTTCCTGTTGCAAATGTACTTTTAAAGGCTAAAATTTTACCGCAAAAATTGCATATATCTCTGATTTATAACAAACGGCAAAAAAAAAAAAAGCATGCCTTACAAAATTTAGGAAAACCAACGATCTTTTCCCTTGTTTTTAATTGAAACAATGAAGATTAAAAATTAAGCAAGGCTACTAGAAAGATTTGCGACTAACTCTTAAATTTATTCTTAACTCAGGCTTCCACTGCTTAATTGCAACATCCGGATAAAACCATCGAAAGATTCGATTTCTTCCTTGCTCCTGTTCCTCAATAAGCACCGCATACCTACAACGCATGATTTTTCAAGTATTAATAATTCTATCTGGCAAAATTAAATTATATTTTTGGGAAACACTGTTATTCATTAACTGCTACCGATTATGCATGAACGCAATGAATAGGCTACACAACGTAGTAAGGAATACCCACTTTTTTTCAATTATTCGAATTTGAGACTAATTTTAGCGAGGAGGAATACATAAAAGATTTAAGTCTGTCTATCATAGATATTTAAAACATGAAGTAATAAAAGCAGAAATTTAAAATATTCGAACACCTTCATCTTTTCTCACGATATACAGTCTTTAACAGGAATAACAGTGTGTAATTCTTTTTTTTTTTCTCATTGATACGCATACACCAGGCTTTAATGGAATAACGCTTAATTCTAATAAGGCTATCAAGATGCAGCAGTACAAAAAGCACAACACGTCGTCGCAAAATGATCAACCCTGAGCTATTTATTTTCAATCCATAGCAATTCTCTCATGTTTAAAATAAAATTTGATAATTTTTGGACGTTATTACTCGTACAAACGTTTTATCCAATTGCCTAATCCATTTAATGCAATACAAAATAGCTTTATTATTACTCTTTTGTTGCTGGCTTTTAGTTTTTTAAAAGTTTTACCTTACTCTAACGAAATCTACTGCTTTTTTCCAGTATATACCATCTTCAAACTTCTGAGTTTTCTATTATCGTCTTAATTAATGGTATGACTACGAGAACCGGGAAACTTTAACCAGAAAATTCTGATCATAATGTTTCTCAGGTCTGAAAACATAAAAGAGGTGTAAAAACAGTCAAATAACAAGTAAAAGTTTGGCAGATCAGTAAGACTGAGCATGTCCAGTAAAAAACCAATGAAAACTGGAAATAACAATTGCAGAAAAAGTACATCTGCCATCGCAATGAAAACATTTCAATGCATGAAACAGCATAAAAAAAGAAAAAGATAAAACAACCAATAACATTTCCAACAATTTTTGTATAAACTTTCTTTTTTGAAATAAATGTTTCCGGTAAAGGGCGATAAAGAATTATTAAAATGAGCAGTTTAAAATTGAAGGAACACTACACTTCATCAACATCGAAAATGGTAGTTGGAATTGCTGGTTTTGATGAGTAGTTAATTAGCAGTATTTTGATTCATCCCTAGAATTTTGTAAATATCAATGCATACCAGCTACAAATGTGGACAGAGTCAGAATGATAAAAACAGGATGCAAAATTCGTTTTTTTCTGTGAAAAAATGAAAAAATTTCGGCATGGTGAATTCATCACGAAAATCCGATTCGTCGACCAGGAGGAGTATACTGAAAGGAATGGCCTGAAGGCTGGCGACTGGCATTATTTATGCGTCTGTCCCAGGAGGTTCATGCTGCACTGCGACCAACAGATATATCATGGTAAATTATAAAGATGACTGGACCATTCCAGTGGCAACAAATAAATCTGGATGAATGCAGAAAAAAGCTATTTCACCGAATCGCTAAATAAATCACAAAAAGAATCGTTCCCATAGATGCGCTCAGTACCTCTCTGTAATGGTGACCGTTTTTAGCAGCTTAACAAACAGCATCGTAAAACTATCAATCAGCTATTAACTGGCATCATAAAAGATACCTGTAAGCAAATGCAATCTATCTGGTCCATACAACTCACTCGACTTCTGTGCTAGTTCTATAATGGGCATAGAGCCGTTCCGAAACCTCACAATCAATGCTGCATATTGCGAAAGCTCGCTAGTTGTTAGAGACTTTGTCAGCTAGGAAAAAAAAAGAAAAACGAAAAAAAAAGACACACAATCAATTAAAGGAAACCCTACAGAAAATTGTAATGAAGTAAATTATTAGCTATGACTACACAATTCAATTCTTATGTTCCAAGGGAAATTTTAAATCGCATGTGCTCAATCAATATCAGCTAGATATTAAAACTTAGAAACTTTGAAACTTAGACAACCATAGTTTATTGTGGCAAATTAACGGTGAAGAAAATAAAAATGGTTTCCATGCAAGGTTTTTTCCGTTCTTTTTTTCTTTAAATACATTCATTACGTTTAACAAAGAATTATTAACCAGACTCGTGGGATGTCATCAACGATATGGTGTTTACAAAATATTAATAGCCAATTGGTAATAATAAAATAGTTTTATACTTGCAAACTTACCACAGTCATATAATCTTCTATGATATCATCAATTTGTACTTCTGTGGATTCACTACGTGAAGCAGTTGTAGAACAAGGATGACGACTACTGCTGACACGCAAATCTTGATGTGATTCTGTCAAGCTGCAATTATTTTACGACACTACGGAAAAACGATTTACATTTACATTTCCTCGACCTCGCACTGTATGAAAATTTCTCGTTCCGCAATAACCACATGTGTAAAAATTTACACCACAAATGATGTTACATTTCAGAAAAAATGAACTCACAATAAAGGGCGGTGATTATTGAAAGGTGAAACTGACGAGATAGTAGGCGTTTCTGAAATCACTTCCTTTTTCTTGTTTTTCTCAAAATAATAAAAAAATGTTTTCCTCAAAAAAAAAAAAAAAAGTTAGTCACAGTAAGAAATGAATCTGATACATTAAGAAGCAAAGAATGAGCATTTTTGACACCCATTCATCTATTTTGGGCCGCAGATTTTACCTAAATTAAACGAAGGAAACTTCGCGAACTTTTTGACACAATCGTTTCAAAATTACTGGCGATATCCTTATAAACTTGAGAGAAAAATTGTCCCAAGATGTTGCAAATTGTTTCCGCTACACCCTGAATGAAACGTTCACTGTATCCATTTAATACAGCTAATCAAAATATTGTAAAATGTACAGGATGTGGCAAAATATTCGAAAATGCAAGTCGACTACAAAATTGACTGAAGTTCAATGGAAATTGACTGATTTAAGATGAAATGGCATATTCTGTATTTTTCAGCCACCGCTTAACTTTCCGATTTCGAAATACATGCCAGATATTTATGACAAGAATATGGTATTATCTCTGATTTGGCATTTTCATCAAAATTGTTAACACAAAGAAATCCACACTCAGAAAAACTCATAAATTGTAAAAGCAAGACAATCATCAAAAAAATTACAGCGGTTTCACAGTATACGACAGCAAGGTCAAAGAAGTCACGGTTTCGAGTGCTGCTGTATCCCACCTTTATAGGAAGAATGTATTCATGCGCTTCACGAACAAAACCAACAGATGCAATTAAGTGAATTGGTACATGAAGCAGCAGTTCCTTAAAAAAATCGCAGTTCAAGTTGGACTTTAAATGTTAATTTAATTGTGACAACATCATAGTGACTTTTACTATGAGATCTACAATTCAATAAGTACCACTCACATTATCAAAAATTGATCGGACCGCTACTGAACACGAATCAATCTGAAGGACTGCATTCCCAATAAAATTGCTTTTCGCATCAAAAGACGTAATTTGCTTTCTGATCTACAAAAGAGAAAACTTTGGGGAAGAAAAAGTTCTAAAATAAATTCAAAGTGAAGGAATGTGATGTACTAAAATAATGGAATATTCACAAAAATATCCAGTTTCAAGATCCACACTTGCTCTACGTCGTTAACACCAGCTGACGTTTGGCTTAATTCTTAGCGGATAAAGCGAAAAAGGATAATGATTCTTAAAATAACTATCCTTCTTGCAATTTAAGGTTTAAAACCTCATTTTCGTCACGAAACAAGTGTTTGTGCGACTACTTAAACATTTCACTGTTTTTTCCAATTTTTAGAAGAGAATACCTTGGCACGATCCAGAATTTTGAGCAAATCAGTGCGTCCGCTAGGGTCAATGTCACCACGAATGTCGTGAACCAAACCAGCATACTGCAAAAATAAGCAGCTTTTAACATTAGTGACTACCTGAGAACACCATGCATTTTAAAATCAAAAAAGCGAAAATCCAAAAAACAATTCTTAGAGGAAGTATAATTACAGGAAGTCACACTCTAGAGCCGAACCCTTAAGCTCTGTCTCGACGGATCTCTGCCTATTTAGTTTGCAAAAGTTTCACAGTTTTGCATTAGCTTATTTGTTATCTGTCATCGTCAGCATATAAAGTAGAACTTTCCTGTGTTTCTGAAGGTATTGAGGGTGTTGGTACTTACAACGAATATCAAGATCGCGTCATAACAACAAATTTATTTTGCAGGAAAAATATAGATTGCTAAGCAAACGCTGATGCTAAGATTCCATGTAAGCCCTCAGAATAGGATCAAAGTGACTTCCTGAATCACTCGCTAAAATCACCAGGTGGAAGTCTGAATTTAAATTGAATTTAGAATCTCTTCACAAAGAATCTATCAAAAACCACCCAAACACATCACCAGCACGTCTCTGCATTGGCAACTTGAATTCAAACCTGGTAAGTGATAACGGGGTTTCACCCGTGCATGATCTCATCTCGGGATACGTAATGCGTTCGAAGATTTTCATCGTCACTGTGTTG
Source organism: Loa loa (assembly GCF_000183805.2). Classification (NCBI taxonomy): domain Eukaryota; kingdom Metazoa; phylum Nematoda; class Chromadorea; order Rhabditida; family Onchocercidae; genus Loa; species Loa loa. Next base: position 46,602 of record NW_018108526.1, read on the forward strand.
GTTTGTTTATTAATTTGTTTCCATTATATTTGTGTATTTTACTAAATTTTTCTTCCAGTTTGTGCGGTTTTCTACCACCCCTTCCTTCCATATGTCGTAAGTCTTGAAGCTCCTTATGGGACGACTCATGTCTGTTACTGCACGGTATTTTTCCCCTTACCTTTATTCTCAAGAACACTGTTCATGAATACTTGTCCTTTTTACCTTAATGTCAAGAGTCAAGACAGAAAAGGATAGAGAGTGAACACTGACTTGAAAGATTTCTCACTGCATGTTTTAATTCAGTTTGCAACCGTTATCCTTTCCTTTTTTAAACTTTATCTTTCTGAGAACTCTCCTATTTATATAACTCCGTACGTACCTTAATTTTTAGCTCAAAATAAAATATTTTAGGACTGTAAGGAATTATTGAACACACATTATTCTATAAACAGAATTTCAACATACATTTTCATGCTGCATATTTAAAGAAAAAAGAGAAAAGATGTATAGCAGTAAAAAATCAAAATATAGACACATTATGAGAAGAGCTGTATGTTACAGTAAACAAAGTGAATGGAAACGTACCACTAAATTTTAAACATGAAAAGGGAAAAAAATGTTTTGAACTTCGGATCATCCATGTGATAGTTGAATGCTATACTCTTGATGTGTTTAGCATCTGGCATGTTCATCTTTTGCTTCAAGTAAGAACAGGCATCACTTTAACAACAGTTAGGTATGCTGGCCTTTTTTATTCCCTTCCTATTTAAGAAGAGTGGTCTCGGCCGTTTTCCCAGTGATTTCATATTTATGCATGGTCCATGGGATTGAAATGTCTCATCCTTGATGCAACTCCTCTGACCCTGGTCGTATTTAATTACCGATGTTGCAATTTTAGTTAGGCGAAATAAAATGAATACAGTAGTACTCTGTATCTCTTCGGTCAAGTAGATAAGAAAAATAACTTCAGCAACAATTAACCAAACCGCGAATCATAATACAGCAGGAAAAACAAATTTTGGGATCTACGAGTGCGCATCTATATGTCTATACATATATACTTAAAATATTTCTTTGCTCTTTCGTTTGTCTGCTTGTTTTGTGGATACGGTGATTTTGTTGCTGTTGCTTGACTACGACTGTTGGCTGTAACGAGAGACCGGTTTCGAGGTACTCTTGTAGTGTGTCTCACTTAAATAGCGTGCTCTTAGTGCTTAATGATATATAAACTGATAATAACCTAGTTTTGATAATCAGTAGTCCGGTTTACTATGAATGATTGTTAGCTGTCAAAGTCGGGAATTATATAAGGGGTGGAAGCTTATCAATGGACTGATCCTACACTGTGATCGAAATCTATCTGAAGCGTACAAAAACGATGCTTCAAATGAAATTTGCACACAACACTGGCTATTTAGTTGGGAAGACTAAAAAATGATTAAAAAAACTCTCTTTCTCTTTCTACCAGCAGTACGCCTAGCTTTATTTCTTCCTTTCGCAGCAATTTTCATTTGGGAACACTTTGCATCAGAGTGAGTGACGAATAGAGAAACAAAATGGGAGCTATTGTTAAAATGGGGAATCCCGTGCCGTACTGGTGGTGCGTATCTATCGATAGTTACTTTGGATTGCATCGTGCGTTTTTAATCTGCTTATCTGATTTCTTTCGAATGCATTCATATAGGGTATTAAAATTAATACATAATTGAATGAGGATGATTGTCGGTTCGGTGTGTGCGTGTCTGTCTGTGTCTGTGTGTGTGTCTATGTGTGCGTGTGCGTGCTATACGTCTTATGCAACCGTACCGTAAAGCAAATAGATTTTATACTAAGAGCAAAATAGAGGTAATCTCACACTGCCAACCTTTCTGATTAACATAACAATCGGGAAGACAGGTAGACACGAGAATATTAACATGGGAAGACTAATAAGTAGAATAAATCGACGAGAGGTGCAAATAGCAGCGATGTTCGTAAATGTTTTGTGGATGAAGCGGTACTCTTGCGAACGACATTTGTAAAGCCAGGAAATTCCGTGAAAGCTGGACGTAAAACGAGAAAATGATTTGGCAAACGACGTCATTTCCGAAGTTAGACTGAAAAGAACTCTCCATCAAATGCATGGGCTTACAGATGTCGTAGTTAAGCAAGAAACTGGTATTTGGTGAAAGAGATACATTACTTAGATTATGCTAGCCCGTATTTCTGTAAGCATTGCACAGAAATCAAACCAGCCTTGGTCATGAAACGCTTTCCAGAGGATTTGCTACTTTCTTCATTCACTGCGATTTAGTTTACTTTTCATATACTGTTAGCTTTTTTCTTGCCATTATCTCCGAAACCGAAACCCGACAAAATCTGTCAAGGAAATCGCCCTACCAAAACTTTTCATAATCCTTGGTTTTCTAATCATGTAAGTGCAAAAGACTTATTATGCTGAAATGCAATAAGCGCAAAAGTGTATCTGATGCAAATAAGAAAGAGATAAGTACTGAGAGATAAAGAGCTGTTCACAGTAGTGTTAACGAGCCGTTCTCCGGTGGAAGTAAATGCCTAGATTTTACAGAAATTTGCATTAAGTGGGTAAAATAACTGGCGAAACTTCCCAGAAAACGAAGTGAAATAGACACGCTGCTTGGCAGTAAAACTAGAAATCTAAAGTCCTGGTTTGTCGTTAATCTTTTTCAAAAAGTTAGAAAGTTCCCAGTAATTGAATTTTAGTGGTGAGATTCTCAAAAACATTCCTTAGCTGTACTCTTAAAACCAATAAAATGAGATTCTTAGGTTCTGGAGGCATAAAGCGAAGCGAAATCAGTTCTACTGAATAAAAATGAAAAATTGGTATATATTTCTGCATGCTTTAACGAATGGAGCAGCGGAGCGTAAGCATTTTGAAACTTCCCTCATTTAAAGATTTTGTCATCAAAAGGAAATTCTAATGTCATACATCATGTTGAACTGCTTGTTTACATTACGGAAAGTACGAGAAAAGTTTGAAATGAACTAGGAGGTTGATAATTCGGATCTGCACCAAGCTATTCGTCTGTTTCTTCCACTCTGATCTCACGAAAACGTGGGTGCCTTATCGCTAATAAAACAAGCCATTACTTTATCAGTTTAAGGATAATGATAATAAACTTGTCAAGCAAAAATTCCAAACCAACAATATATCTGATTAATTGTTCACTAGAAGTTTTTGCAGTTTCAGCTTATGGAATTCACGATAGTAAACCAGAAATAGAATGATGCATAATAATTCTTCAACTGAACAAACTTAACAAAAGAATTGCGTTTTAAATCAGTCCGTTTAGTAATTACCATAGCTGAAACAGGTTTTGTATGTACTCACTACAATTCAGTTTAAGGTACTGACATTTAGCCACTTGCCGCGGGAATATCTGCACAGCTGATGAGTCATTCCTGATCACTTTTATTAGGAAAATATTAGTATAACATTGAGTTCATAATGACCTCTCCAGTTTTATTCTAGTTTCTCCATCACCTTCTCTCCTATGAATTTTGAGTTCTCGAATCCACAGAGTCGATAACGGCATTTTTGGCGACAAAAATTTGTTAAACTTCCATGTTTAGGAGAACCAACACATTACAGTTAGAAAATAATGAATGTGATAAAAGTGTTTCCAACAAACAGGTAGTGCAGGACGAATACTAAAGAGGAGAATAGAGGAAAAAGAAGGCTATGGAATGCGGAGTGAATTGATTGATACCTCTACAACCAAACGATCGAAAATTGAGTTTTATTAGATGCTATGTTGGTAGGTTAGCAACAGGATCCCGAAAACACTTCAAAATGCTGTAACTGATGCCTCATCAGTAATAACCTTCAAGAAGGCCATTTCCGAGCTACGTTACGTTCGTTCCTATTGCTACAGATCCTCTTCCTCAGGTGATCTGATACCCTACTAAATTTTAAGCACTTAAGACCGGCTGGTGCTGCGTGTCATTTCACAAATTATCCATCACTCACAAAATAGCAAAAAATTTCCTGCACGACTTTTATGTGAGCTATAATCTATACCGGTCACTTTTGGAAGTTTGTTGATTGATAGGACGTATAAATCGGTCCTGCACAACCTCTGCTGAATAAGGATTAGCTCTTCAATAGGCGAAGACTCATTTTATCCATATATTTGATGATGACCGCTCTATAACTCCATCCGCGAAAAAGAAAATCAGAGTTTTGCTCACCGCAATACTTTTTCCTAAGTTAACCTTTTGTTCAGTAAAACAATGAGCGGGAGTATAACACTAAGGAAGAACAGACAGATCAAAAGACTATGAGGGAGAGAGGACTACATTCGAGCAACAAATTTACCTGGATTTGAAAGGTTGACGTACCGCCATAATCAATGTCGCATGCCTGCAGCATTTCTTGTGATAATAAGTTGCAGTACCGGCGGTAAATGGCACCACAGCGAGCAACCACTGCAGTAAGTTAGGTGCACCACCCACTGCCCCGCACATTTTACGATGGACTTATGCCGACCATATGCATACTCACATACTCTCTCTCACACACACACACACACACACACACATACACACACACACACACATACACACACACACACACACACACATACACACACACACACACACACACTACACACACTACACAC
>NW_018108526.1:51406-70987 GCF_000183805.2 Loa loa
CACACACACACACACACACACACACACACACACACACACACACACACACACACACACACACAACACACACACACACACACACATACACACACACACGCATCTGCAAATGAATCGAAATATAGAACTGACACCTTCAAGAAAATTGCTTGAAACTGATCCACTTTCTCATTTTCCATTGTCTCTCCAGTATGCAGCGATTTGTGTTTTTCCTCATTAACGTATTTCACTTACTGTTGTAATCTCTGATTCAATTTAACATATTATTCCTCAATTTTATTTTAATTCCAAAAAATACAGCAAAACGACGATGCAAATACAGTAAAGCGATAACAAATGCCATCAGTTTTTAATACGACGTTTTGGACCTTATTTACACGATGAACTGAATTTCAAAACAGTGAACTTACCTTACCACAAGAGAGGCGGATAAAGATAATATATATGTGACTTAGTCCCCAAATAAATTGCAGGTAAAAGTGGAAGTAGTTCGAGTGAGACGAATCAGAAGAAGCGTTGAATCATGGCTGACCTTTGGCCTTCAGACATTTTTAACACAGTTCACCACCAACTACTCCTTTCGTCAATGGTTCAACGACCACTGATTTCATTATTGGCCCGCCCACTGTATCAGTTGGACTGATAACAAATACTGGTAGTATTTCAGTCTTCAAAATTCATCATTTTCCTTGTTACTCTTCTCTGTTACATTGTGTTGCATTCCAGTTACGTCCTCACTTTGTCATACTCTTTACCGAACCATAGCAGAGGGAAGGTTTGCTTCACCTTTCCTCAGATCCCATTACAGATAGTGTACCCACAGCACCCTGCCCCATCATTGTACATTGGTAGATCTGCATCCACCGTTATATAAACCATTCACTACAGCCCTTCTCTCCTGCAGCATACCAGATTCCCAACTACCTAACACATAGGATGGTACCACTAACTATTGGGTAATCTGTCCTCAATCCCTTACTATGCATCTTGAAGCGGTAAACTTTGGCACCTATCCAAGTCCTGAAAGTATTAATTTAGACAGGAAGCGGTTGATTGGTTGGTTGGTGGGTTTGGTTAGTTTGGTTGCTTTGGTTATTTTCGTTAGTTTGGTTGGTTGGTTGTTGGTTGATGTGTGGTTTGGAGTGGAGAGATTAGACAAGGAAGGTACTACCAAGCAATCGTTGGAAGAGGTTTGCGTTTTCATCCTTGTGAAGGTAGTACTTTGCAGTTCAGCTTTTAGCCACGTGGTGGTTCCAGGCTCGTTCCGGTGTTTCAGATGGTAACACAGGAGCAGGTTCTTGCTGCACCGAAGATAAATGTACGACGTTTTGTTGAAATTATCACCTCACCTATATTTCCGGAGCAGGAATCTAAAGAATGGGTGCTGCAACATCAGAATTTCGCCATTCAGGTAATTCTCAGTTTCCTGTCATCGACAGAACATTTTTGAAATTGCCATATATACATTCCGTTTGTTGGGGTTCCAAAATGGCTTATTAGTACTTATCTTCATAATTCAAATTAAAGTAGAGCATACTGAACCACTTGGACTTTGAGTCTCGCAACTCATTAACAGCTGCTTCTGGGATTTCACTTTTGGAGACCACATTTTATCGTAATGTAAATTAACCGTGAAATAAGACATGTTTTAGGCGTGCTTTGCTTACTTCTTTGTAATATTTGGAATAAAATATGTTGTCATGCGAAATCGGTCACCTTTTGATTTAACACTGCCACTGAATATTTGGAATGCTCTTCTCGCATTGTTCAGCATTATGGGGACTGTTATGCTTTTCCCAGAATTTATTGGAACTATTCAGAATAATGGCTTTCAAGGTTTTTTCTTTGTTTTTATGACTTCAGACGTGGTTAGGAGTTCATCGTTTAAGTGTTCATAAATATTCCTACAAGGGGGAGGTGTTATCATTGTTTTGCGAATCACAGAAAACTGAAATTATACGGTGCATGAGATTTAATTTAAGCTGCTACAGTGTTTTATTTTGTGATTTCAGCTTCGTACTGCAAAGTTTATGGCTTCACCAAGGGGTCGAATGGTTTCTGGGGTTGGCTATTCATTGTTTCAAAGTTATTTGAATTGGCTGATACCGTATTCCTAGTTTTGCGAAAGAAGCCACTCATGTTTCTTCACTGGTACCACCACATCCTTACACTCATTTATGCTTTTTACTCGTATCCGCATACTCCTGGATTCAACCGTTGGGGCATTTTCATGAATTTTTTCGTACATGCGTTCATGTACAGGTATGTTACATGGTTGTGTAATAAAGTAGTTTGTTTTTTATTGGTCTTCATCGTTATATATTCCAACTATATAGTCGTAGTTATTTTCCACTACACTTTTAGCTACTATTTCTTGTGTTCCATGAAAATGCGGATTCCACGTGGTGTCGCCATGTTCATAACATCGCTTCAAATCCTTCAATTTGTACTCAGTGTTTTGATACTTGCACACCTTGGAATATTAATTTATGTCAGGAAGGTTTGTTAATCTTGGTTTGTTGTAGTTTTCAAATTCAAACGATATTTTTAATATAGGTTTATACCCTGTGTTTGTTGCACAGTTTTCTAGGTTTAAAATAGGTAAACTTGTTTTAGGTAGACTGTGATTTCGATGACAGCATATTCAAATTGGCACTCTTCATGGATGTTACCTATTTGATTCTTTTCGTCAACTTTTTCTGCAAAGCTTATGTGTTCGGTGGTGGTAAATCGAAATATAAAATTGAAAAAAAGAAACAGTAAAGGGATGGCTGCGTTGCATGTGAACTGATGAATCCTTTGAACTAACCACTATTTTTTTAACACTCAAGTATCAATCTCTGCGCAAACTGTTAGGAAAAATTATTGATTACATTAGATATTAGTTGCCCTGATATTGCTGTTCTTCTATAATATTGCTGTGTGATTATTTGTTAATTTCTTTTTCGTTTGCAGCTGTTCATTTTATTTGAACGTTCGTTCATATTGTACTTCTACATCCTACAGGTATTTGATACAAACAGGGTATATGGTATGATACGTTGATTCCGTTCGTTATTATTTTAGAGTATTGTAGCCAAAGGTCGTTCGAAATACGGCCACAAACTGGCTTCGAAGATCGTCATTTCTTTGTTATCATTTCTTTTTACCATTATTTTCCTTTTGAAATTCGATACGATTTGTAGTCAGACTTGCAAAAAAAAAAAATCATTTTGATACGAAAATCACATATATTTTCAATTGATGAATGAAAAAAGTGGGTGTCCAGTGTCGGTGTCCTAATCGGTATTGATAGCACATACCTCTCCACGTCATCAAAATCACATTGACATTGTTATTTGCGCATCGTTTTCTCAAGTGTTTTCAACACCGGTGTTTCGCAGTTATGCGATACTGTAACTGGTAATAAATCATTTATGTGTTGCCGTTGTGTGTTCTACGAGTCTGCTGAACTTGACAGCCGATCTTGAAGCTTATGAATTTCAATCTATTTGTTGCAAAACAAAATTCTGTACAGTGTGGCAACACGATGGAGAGCGAAAGTTCTGAAGTCCGATTCAGTGAAATACTTGAATAGGTTAGTGACTCAACATTTTAATGGCTTCATTATAGTTTGGTGGCGCAGTGTCTACGTTAATGTTTGTTGTTGTTGGTGCAGTTATACATATTGCTCGTCGTTCCGTTTTCACATCATTCACCTGTAAGTAGTTGTGGAAGAATTTCAGTACGCCTGTAAAGTAGTTGCAATCAATAGTATAAGGGTGAAGACTTTGCGGGACGAATGAACGATTCACCGTAATCAGTAGGATTGTAAAAAGTCTGTTTCTTTTTCTGCAAGCAAATCGTATTCGTATGCATTTGCACGTTCGAAAATACAGTTTTCTGGCCTTTTCTAAATTCTTCAGCATACGACAATAGTGACCAGGAAATCCATAAGTATGCAACATAAGAACACTCCAACAAGCCATAAAACTGGCTACCACTTGAAGAATTCATCAACTGTTACCCCTAAATTCTTTGCGGACCACACTAATTAAGATTTTTGCAGTTTAGATATTCGACTGTATAACATGTAAAATTTCAAAAAATTTAAACGTTCCAAGTAAGTGAATCAATTCACAATAGATGAGCATTAGAACCAGAGACATTTCCATATATTTGTGGTCTGAACTATCTTAAAATTAAGCCAGGAATACGGCAATGTTGGAAAATTTGTAAGCAATGAAATTATGGAACTAACCTTCAATTTCATAAAAATGAGTAAGACAGCAAAAAACACACCAGCCAGCTAACTTAACTTCCTGACATCTTCATAACCTTTTGGTATAATTCTGGAAAGAAAAGGGACGAAGCATTCAGTTATTGAGTAACATTAAAAAAACATTTAGTTATTGGGTACCATTTAAAAAAGCATTAAGTTTAGACCTATTAAAATCAAAGTTCAGTCATACATGAAAGGATAACAAGCCTTTGACGACACCAAATGCAACCGAAAGTAACAATAGAACCGGCGACAGATGCTCAGAAGTGCAACTTCATAAATATTACTGGCGTAGAAAAGAAGCTATCTGAAGTACTAGTCTGCCTGTGAAAAAGTGAAACTGGACATACTGTTTAAATGATAAGAAAAAGAAACACTGGGAAGCAAAAAATGTTTATTCGTGACAGTGATTGCTTCCATATATATGATGAAATATATACATTTCCCTCCTCCAACATAGCAGTCTATCCCACCATATGTCGGGAAAATCCGAAACTATTTTTCTAGTATTCTGATTAAATAATCCATATAGTTCTTTCCCTGATATATTGATTATATTTGCATAATATGCAGTGAGAGGATAATGTTTGAATTTGAGAGGTAATGTTAAAATTTTTATTATTCAACGGTCCAGATCATCATATCCACCGAAATGAACAAAGCCCCATACGTTGTAAACCTTTCTTATTATCTTATTGTCTGAATCGCCATGATTACGATGATAGACAAAGTGCCTATTGTAACGGTTTAACCTCATGTTCCTAACTTATCATCATATAATTCTTTCTCTCTGTATTTATCAACATACAACCCTTCGTATAACTCTCTGTTGTTCAATACTGTTATAAAACGGATGGAGCCACTCACAGGGATTAGTTCTGTTTACATGCTTACCGGCACTCCGATGCTTCACCGCCGCTCTCCAATCATTCCAAGCCGAATTTCCCCAAACTAGAGTAGGAGCTACCGACGATCTAAGTGAACGATTCCAATCCAACCAGTCACCTGTACCGATTATTCCAGTTCAGTAAAAGTACTTGGTTACCGTCGAGTTCCACGACACCATAATCTAATTTTGAGGTAAGGGAACTGGTCCAAATGTAGAATTGATTACTTATCATTTAATATCATCATCATCGCTAAGCTTCGTGTACAAAGATTTGGGAAGGGCATTACTTACGCTTACCGCAAACGCTACAAATGTGAGTATATCTTTCCAGCTTGCGTAGAGGATATCTTAGGTGAAACACAACGTGTGTAGGACTGCTCCAATTTTTCACTCCTAGGGTTCATCAGCCACGGTTTAGCGAGGTAGGACGGTGATAACGAAGTCCTCAGGTATTGGTTTTGAAATATCCGTCTCTTCGATGGACCTTTACAGTACTAAGTGAACTCCATCTTCCTGGGTTTGGAGTTAGAATTGTCCTTCCCTAGGTTAGTTGCCGGGAGGTTAACGAGTCCATCTTACCCATGGACACACTTTGTCCCACCTTTCAATTGAGACTTTCTGGCATGGGAAACCTTGCCGGAGGTATATCTCACCGCCAACATCACATTTAATAAGCATTGCTCCATTCAGCAGTTTCTATAAATGGCATCATTATCATTGCCTCCATCATCATTACATGACATGCATTTGTCTTTCCCTCTCTTCCCTACACTTTCTATTCTTCTAGCTTAGCTTCCCCCGTCTTCTCTTTCATGCCATTTACAGTGTGGACAGCGAATACTTGAAAAATTCTTACAATGGTGCTGTTTCGTTTCCAACTTCATCAGAAACTTTTATGAACTACTGACGTGAACGCCACCTTCCCATGAGAAACAATTAATTCGTCATTAAAAAATATGAAATCTTTGTCACGACAGATGTTATTTGAAGCATCTTCAGCTTTTTAAATTTGGTGTCCCATACCACGTATATCTATCACATAAAGTAAACGATATAATTCAGAAGCTGAAATGAAAGCAAAAGACATGTACTGGAAAGATTTTCCAAGAATTACAATAAACGAGAGTAACTGAACAAAATCATTTAGCTTTTCGATGTTTTACTTTTTAAAGTGACCCGAAGTCATATCTAGTCCTAATTAAATTAGCAGCATTTCGCTTCTAACGCAACAAGAAAGGAATTTAGGATTAAATTATATCAAAAATCAAAAGTATTTCCATACTCTTTCATAGAGGTACTTTTGTCTTTCCAGAACATAATCATTGGAGAATTCATGGTCATCACCACTATTGTACATGTCAACACTAGAATATTTCCAAAACCATGACTTCATAAATCGTTCAGATCTCGTTCGTTCGCACATAGTTTATTATTTTTCTATAAATGGTGGGCATAATCGTCCTAACTTTAAAATTTCATTCGTAAAAATGCTTTGTTAGACTTGTTACTTCTCTAACGTCTTTTTTATTGTTGTTAACTTGAAAGGTAGTAGTTGTTCAGTAAATTTTTTAAGGTCAAAACTAAAGTTCTACCACATCTGATACAAATATTGGAAGCAAAGGTTCCTTAGACGGTAAACCAAAAAAAAGCTCATTTTAGAAATTACCCGAAAATAGTCCAAGAAATCTCACCATGAATTGATTTGGGTACGTTTCTTTACTTGATCGCAAAAATCGAAGGTAATTCCATGCTCTTTGTCTTATGATGATTTATAAGCAATTAAACAGAGTGCAGAAAACATGGAGACGGCTTCTATATTTCTTAAAGGTAAAGCATATGCTGGGAAAATTAATTTTTGATTTTTCATTGTGATTCTAATACAGTTTTTAAAAGACTTTTTGTGAAAATCAAGAAGATTTCCCATAAATATTAAAAGTTTTACACTTTCTTAGAACCAGAAATTATATTTCTATATTAGTGCTTAACAGCAAAATGGACAAAAAAAGGAAAAAAAAAAGATATGTTTGCATACAACGACGTCATCTTGCATATGTAACGCTTTCGGTCGGACATGTGCGAGAAAGTGATAGTGTGATGAAATAATGCGCATTAGCAACATAAGAGGAGCTTACTAAAATGAATAACTATAAAGCCATAAATATCAAATTCGAAATTCTGTCGCAAACAAATTTAGGTGGGAATAAATTCAGAGATAGCTTTTGATGAACAGTTTGATAATTTAACATAACTTTCGTGAAGTAAATTACCTATTTTTAAGGCTAGTCACATATCACTTAATTGGGTTTATGTTCATGAAATAAAGGTGTAGAAAAACAGATATCCTAATGAAGGAGGTCTGGAGCATTGTGAGAAAATTCTTCAAATTCTCTAAAATTCAGAATTCAGCGGTGATAAGAATGCCTTTATCGCTTGCCATATCGCATTAACATATAATACTGCTCGCCAGTAATGCTGTTATTCCTTTCGATGGACTGTTTTTACTTAATTCGTTCAATCCATCATTTCAGTATACGAATTCAACTTTTGATTTAAATTTCGGCTCTTAACTTCTATTGCTTGGGACTGTTTTTGATGATTTTGTTGAATCAAAATTTTTTAGTGTCAAAATTTTGCAATATCACATGATAGTTTTGACATATTCAGTGAGAAGTTGCACATTGGTTTATTTATAATTCTTCGGCAATGTCATGAAACATGTGGATCTTACAACTTCACCTTAGCACAGGATATCACTATTTCCTCTCCTCTAAAAATTTCTAACAAGCTGGGCAAATTGACTCACCAATTTAAATCAGTTTGTCAGCAACACTAACAATTGTATCAGACGTGGACGAGATTACTGTTAGAGTATCAGAGTCACATCAATGGGATAAAAAGTTTGCGAAAAAGATTGAAATTACATTAGTAAACATAGGTGGAAAACTGGTGTGTTAGCACTGCACAAAAAGTCTCGCTCTTTTCAAAAAACAATACCGGTTTCCAATACCGGAAGTCGTAATAAGAATTTACTCGTAGATTCTGTCTAAAATAACGCTCCATACTTTCTCTTTCGTTGACCTTTCTTTTCCTAATCCCTCTCTCCTTCTTTATCTATCTACCTATCTATCTGCCTCCCATTTCATTACTTGTTTGTGTCAACTATTTGCCATTAACAGACACAACCGATAATTTATTGCATGGAGAAAAATATTTAAATATTCAACCGATGATTTATTGCATGGAGAAAAAAATAAAAAGTATACCCACTTTTTTAACTCATTTTAAAATCATTAAAGCAGAGGACGAGTTAGTTATCTCAGTTTACCACCAATATCACCAGAACTGTTCAATTATAACAATTTATCACTTGACTGCTCATTAAAAATGACAAAGCCTAAATCTGCCGTTTAATCTTTCATAGACTTGTCAGTGACTTCCCGATCACTTAAAAACTGAGACTTTTGAGTGGGAAGTTTCCTTGCTATAGTTTTCATTCTTCACCCATGGTAAGCTAAGGCAGTAACAAGTACAATTTAAATGAATTTAAAACAATGGGATTTATTTTGGAGTAAAAAACAAATAACAGGGAGATTTTCCACTTCTTTGAAAAGTGTATTGAAGGGGAAATATGGAATAGTTGCCAAGGAAAGAGGGAATATGAAACTTCTTCCAGTGTCTAATGATGGGAATTCATCAACGTTTAGAAAATTGTGTAGTTTTTGCAATGATCACCGACATTAGGGACGTCCCAACACCTGAATATGAACACTTTTACAGTCTAAAAAACAGATTCAACATAATCGGGATCGGAAAATAGTGCTATTATAAATTGTAAAATCCAATCCCTGGCATCTTATTTCCCAAAGTTTGCAATGTATTTTTCGGATAATTTTCAAGCAAATGCATATGTTATTGTCAAATCAAATATTTTGTTAAAAGTGCTTCCAAAAACACATTTCATCACTATCCCCTCAAGTTTTTGAACTTCTTTTTTTGAAATTATAACTCTGCCACCTTATCTAATCACTCTCATCTCATTTAAGATTATCCTGTTTTAACTTTGAATAGTAATAAACCTTCCACCATTATCAAATGTGAGTGTCGGAAGAGTGTCGAAGAACGCGTTACTTGACATTTTATGCACCTTGACTTTATTCGCCATGCGGTAGTACCGCTAGTTTTATTTCCATTTTACGATATGTTGGTTTACCTGAAGCAACTGCACGATTTGTTACACAATACATGCAGAAATTTGCATGAAAGCCAAAACCAAAATTTCCTAAACAAAAAACTTCATGATTCATTCGCTAAAGATCATATTGATTCCCTTGATACGATTAAACGTTCTGCACCTCATAACTTGCAACTTAATTTTTTTTTTTTGCCAGAGAAAAACTGTGTAAGGCATGTAATGAAACCTCTAAACTTTTTGATATCATATTTCCTATAAAACCTTTTAATTTCAAACTACAAACTTAAGTTATTAAGAAGTGATTTAAGTGAATACATCAAGTCACGATTACATCAGTTCGCACAACAATAAAATACAAGCACTGTTAAGACAAACTCGTTGCAAAATTACATGAATATACAAAGATTAAATGGAAAATGTACTAAACATTGTAAATCATCATAGTGAGCACGTATGAGGTAATCGTCGCAAACATTTCGTAACACCGAAGTAAACCATTCACAAAACCTTTTCAGTTATTTAGGTAAAACAAGCAATGGATATATCACACTCTATAAGAAATCATAAAGTTATTGCAAAGGAAAATTAATTTCTGCAGCAAAAAACATGAGAATGATGTGATTAACATCCATTTAGCCGTATTATTTACAGGTAAACAAAGACCGAATAAAATATTTTGATATCGGACAGGCCTGCAACGCACTCATACATACTATATTCCGAAAATATCAATTTTTCATTTATCACCTAATAACATAATATTTTCCCATGAATTATGTACTCCAACTTTGACTTTTTATATACCACCTGTGCTCACTATCAGGATGACACTGCGGATGGAAAATCGGACGATTGGCAATTTACCTAGACGCGTATGATGCTACGCTTTGTTGTCTCCAGAATGCACATCTTTCCAATAATTGCTTTGAAATATTGAAGGGAGTTTCTTGAAGGAAAGACCATTTACTCTAATTCTTTCACAAGAGCCTTTCATCGTTAGAGAATTTATAAGATTATTGACTAAAATGAATGTCTAAATTAGATAATTTAGATACTCTTGGTTTTATATTTACTCATCTTTGTATAGTAAATGAAGCTTAATA
The DNA here is from genome assembly GCF_000183805.2 of Loa loa. Taxonomy (NCBI): domain Eukaryota; kingdom Metazoa; phylum Nematoda; class Chromadorea; order Rhabditida; family Onchocercidae; genus Loa; species Loa loa. Next base: position 61,849 of record NW_018108526.1, read on the forward strand.
ATGTCATCCTCAGAAGGCTATTTCAAGCAAAATTTCAAGTAATGCAGAGAGAATAAATATCCACATTTCAAGTCCTTAAAATTTTTAATAAAAGTGTTATTCTGCATTAAAAAAGCACACTTCCCCTTGTAGGTGTCGAAAAAGACCGAATGAACAAATTGTGATTTTTAGAAGACTGCGAACATTGCGCTGCTGTAGTTTCTGACCTACAATAAAGAGAACTTATAAAATCACAATCAAATAACATATAAGAATATGTATAGACTGTAATTCGTTCATATCTGTTTTCTAATCGATATTTTGCTATGAGGAAATATATGGAAGGAAGATCATGAGATTTTTTGTGAGAGTAAAAAGGCTCAAGCAAAAATTACAAAGGTCGGCAACAATCATTAAAAGCATCAATAAGGAACAAATGAAGCACGTATATAAACCTTGTAAATCGTAATCAGTAGTGGAATTTTGCTGTTGTTACGACTTTTTCCACAAACATTACCTCCTTCGTAATGAAAGATGTTACTGAAAAGAAACTTTGATATAATGTGTTTGTGTGACCTATCGTCATCCAATTCTTGACGTCACCATAAATTTGCCCATAACATGAATTTCACATCCGATTTTCAAACTTCTGCTGCATAGCGTTGTCGTTTTCAACAAAATTTAGCCCGTTATTTCTGGAGCTTCCTGTTACACTTGCGGTGAAATCTTGATATCGCGAGTTGCTATTGGTAGCGAAACTCTGTGTGAGCAAAGATGCTTTCTCAAAACTGTTCTTAGTTTCCCCATCCAAATAGTACTGTGATTGACGCCACCTACTGTTGACAATTCACCGTGCTGATACAATATATTGTTAGGGATATCTAAGAAAGGTGAATAGGGAATAAAAGATTTGGCAACTGTATTAGCAATAATAGTAGAAATTCCCGGGAAAAAAAGCACGGCTTTTAATATATGAAGAATCTTCTTGAACATATGAGCCATTAAGAGTTAATAACGAAGACTGGCACAAATTATCCAGTGAATAATGTTGATGTAAAAAATCCAAAGCAAATAAATTATGAGATGATTTTGTTGCAATACATGCTTGAATAAGGTTTCTGAAGCTACGGCTGGTTGTCTCTTTTCTTTACCAAACCTCCAGTTTTCGGATAAATGAGTGTGTTGCCGTTCGAAGCTGTTATCACTCTTCCAAGCGCACTGCGAGCCCGTACGTTTTTTGAATGTGCTGATGATAGTCTGAAATGCAATGAGAAAACAACACTTTGATAAGGGTTAACTAAGGATGTCTGTTTTGAAAACCACTCTTTTTGGCATGGCCTCTTAATGGGTAATTGCCCATATGACCTACTATTACAACGTGCTTCAATCATATTTCACTGTTCTTTGAAACGCAGCAGTCTACCTCAAGCCATTGTCATGCAGCCAACGGGAGACATGGGAATTAATTACAAAAGCAGTAATGACCTTGATAGTGAAGAATTTCTGAGCATCGACCAATTCGAAATGGGAAACCGACCGGTATGGTTTGAATCTTGCAGCACTGGAATTCTTGAAATATCAACAACAAAATTCTGTTCCTGTTCATCGTCATAGTGCGCAAAATTGACGATGTCCTGAGATTTCTGAAAAGTCGAAGGATATTTTCTGCATAAAATGATACGTTTTCAAAACGCATGTACCTTTAAATCAGCTTCGACTTCTGAAGTTCCATATAGCTTTGTTCGCCTTTCCAACTTTTCCAATGAAGTGAATGTCAATACATTTTCACCACAAAATCGCAAAACCTATGAAGATCCATTAAATGATTTTGTTGTTGATATATCAAAACAATGTTAAGTTGTCTGCCATCATTTTGTATGAGTGTTTGCAAAGTTCATTCCAAACAAAATCTGTGATTTCACTAGCAATTTTTGAAAAATTGAAATATTCGAACAAACCCACCCCTTCCAACATCATGGTGCCAGTTTCGTCTGGACAACTAGCACATTTTAACCGATTAGATTTTGATTGCGTGTTTAACTGTTGTCGCAACCTTGTTAAACACATTCGCTCGTAGTCACATATAGGTCGCCTCATGCCAGGTATCGACACCTGCAATGTTAAGCTGCTTGTTATCACTTATTCTGCATAAATTGAATGCCATTTGAGAAAAGAAAAATCATGGTTAACCTTAGTGTAAACAATTCATTTCTTTCTGAATTATTTTATTACTTTATATTTTCCTACCTTTTTTTTGAATTTTTCTAGAAGTAAATATCTTTGGTAATTTATAGTGCAATATCCACTTGCAAAATATATCTACCAGGCATTTACTTACCGGTCGGTTGTTAAGAAGATCTTGGGCAAGAGAATCAACGTTAGTCGAGGTATCACTGACGCCTAATCCGGAATCAGTGCCACCTGAGCGACATATTTCTTCGGATGAAGTGCTTCTGGGCCGATTTTGTCCAACTTTCAAAAGTTTCCAAGTATCTTCATCCTCATCCCAGTATGCTCGTTCACGTAAACGATCACAAACGTCTTGTGGCACAAAATTTTCCACAATCAACAGTCTACACGAGATAATAGTATTAGAAATATGAATTTTTTAAATCTAATTTCAGAAAGTATAACTAAAAAACATTCTTCCATAATGTACAAACGATCCACTGATACCGCTAACATATTATAACTGAAAAGTTTACTTGAGTTTTAGCTCTTTATTGATTTCGGTAACCGAGTTTTCTAAATCTCGCCTCTCCTGTGAATGACTTGCCGAGGCGTCATTGATTTCCGAACGAACCTGAACAATTTCATTGTTTGATTTATTGTAGTGGTCTAATTTCCACTCCAAGCTTAGACAAACTTCTGTGGTTGAGCAGAAAAAAAATATGCCTGCTGGAGCTTGGAATATAACTTCTTCAGTTTCCTTGTTTTTATTTCAACTTCTTGCCTCAAATTACTGAAAGTTTCATGTATTTCTGCCGTATTATCTTCCTGGGCTTCCAACTGCTGCAAAATTTCGCGTTCCTTCCTCTTAAATACACCTTTTATAAATCGCCGTAAGAATTAGGTAGAAAAATCCATAAACAATTATATATTTATAAATGAAATAATCAAAATCATTTAATTATCCTGCCATAAGCTCATCTTTGAATGAATATTTGAGACCTTTTGTTCAGCCAATTGTCTTCTTCGGTATTCTAGCAATTTTTGCTGTTCACGAGTTTTATCTAATAAACTGCCATCACCAGAAAGAAGTTTGCTCTGCATTGCTCGGATCTTCGCAGCTACAGCAATTTGCGCCCCGCGTTCCCTTTCCAGCTGTCTAACCCTTTCTTCCAAATCGGCAAGTATCTTTCGCTTTTCCTTCAAACCGTATTTAAAGCTCCTATTTCGAATAAAAAGTGCATTCAGTTCAAATTCCGAAGCTGTTGTCATACTCAAGTCGCAAGTGAAATAGTTTTATTATTACCTCCGCAATAATGTTTGAATTAGAGATAATGGTTTGTCTTTCATCTTCCAAACGCTTCCGTTGTTCATCAAGATATTCTTCACTTGGAGCAGCTGCAAAATCATCTCATTAAATGAGGCTTTTCACTGAATATAATAACTGCTAGGGAAATTTTGCATTTTCCTCCAACCTTCGTCATCATTTTCGCTTTTTTCGTCCAGATACACCTTCTTTTCCTTTTTAATAGCACGTTTTTCCAAAATTTCTCGAAGCCTTGCAATCTCATCCTTAACAAAATACATCGTTATAATAACAATAAAACAATATTAATAAAATCGAGAAATAAAAAAACTCGGGAATGCGATATTTTGAAGGTTAGTTCGCATTAATGCATAAACATGTAGTGAGATACTAAAGAGAACCTGAAATTCTCGAAGAAGTGCATCTTTGGGATCCTCGTTAATCCTCGGCTGATTGTTGATTTTTTTTGCGCGATTTGCATATCTCAATGTAGACAAGGTTTCCTCGTAATTATAGGACGCAGGTCCAATATTAGCAACCATCACGGTTCGCGAATTACCGCCCAGTGAATCTGAAAGCAATTCCTTACAAACGTTGTTCATATTAGCGGAGATAACCATTACCAAGATAATCAGTAACCTGAAGATGTGGTTGAATGTTTTCCAATGACTTTGGTCATGATAAAACCTTTCCAACATATGAAAATAGCTAGAATACCTTGCAACAGACGTGTCAGTTTCGAATCTCTGTACGGCACATGAGTACTTTTTCCACCAACCAATGCTGATACAACATTGCCAAGAGCAGAAAGAGACAAGTTGATTTTTGTTGCTTCTTTGAAATGCTTACCATGCGATCCCGTTTTTGACTGACGCTCACTACCTGCCAAGTCTACCAGATTTAAGCGCCCGACTCTAGAAAAGGATTTGGTGCTAGTTTTAGTTTACATACTTGGTGCTAGTTTTAATTTACATAACGGTGTGTTCACCTTATGTGATTCTGACCATCCAAACCGGGTTCACTGCATTCAACAGTCACCATGAAAACTGCATGTGAACGGCTACTATATTCGTTCATATTTGTTCTCCTGAAAATTGAACATTTTAGTCATTAAAGTGTTAATTGATGCAAGCCGTTGAACACTTCCTTCTTCATTTTCTAAAAGACAACATCAAAAACACATCCACTTCTGCTATGGTATGATATGATAACATCATAATTAAAGCATGCATTTCTCACGTCCGTACAAAATGTGTTTCAAAAAAAAAGAACAAAAAATGCTGCACGAACCCAACTGTACGATTTGCATGGCCGACTGACATAACGTGCTCAATTTCTTCCACAGATTTTGTTACGAACGATGAAAGATCTTTTACATAAACACCAACATCCGGACGCTCTCTTAATTCTAAACGTATTTTCGGATCTCTACTCAACAAATCACGAATTTCTTCCTAAAAATTAAAAAAAAAAGAAAAAAAAGAAAAAAGATAACTGATTAAATCCTTCCGATTTAGTATAATCTTCCGCTATTTTCAACTGATACTATTGACTTTTTAACATAATTTACTAAGCAAGTATATATATATAAAGTTTTGTGGTGGATATTATTTTTCAAATAATAGAACTGTGTAAGGTAAGTGAAATTGCACCCAACAAGTTTCAAGTGAAACTGCACCCAGCAAGTTTCTCAAATCATCATATCAATTTATTTATTAAAGTAAGTATTCATACCATTGGAACCTTAGAAAAACGAAAGGAGAGAAATCCTAAAAACCTGGTAAATTTCTAAATAGCTTGCTCGCACGAGATACTGTTGATTCCGTGATTGCGCAATGTGCTGGAAAATATGATGATATGCGTTCGGTATGACGCCACGCAATTCAGGATCTTCGTGAGCACCTAGACAATCCTTGTATCGGATAAGATCCAGACAAAAATGAATGTTGCACAATTTTTCTTTTTTTAACATTTGGGAGAACAGTATTTCAGTCCTCACTTAACTGAAGAGACTAATTGTTTTACACATATTATGCAGTAATCACATGCAATTTTTTGTTGAAGAGTAGGATACTGACTGTCAAACTTGATATTTTGATAAGAAAAAACAACCTTGGACTATACTAGATTAGTATCCCTTTCTTCAGCACTTTTCAAGGCATTTAACATATTAATAGAATGTTTCAATACCCTGCTTCGATTACTAGTAATTATGCTGTGATAAAAAAATGCCAACTTTCAAGATGAAGTCCAACCTTCCATTGTGAACGTTTTTCCGGTCCCTGTCTGACCATATGCAAAAATCGTCCCATTGAATCCTTCAAGCACTGAATCGACAACATGGCGAAATGTTTCATCGTAAAGATCGAGTTGTTTCGAACTTCAAAGTATAAAAAAAGCGCTTCCAACTCATTAAGAGCAATTTCTGTGAGTTGGAAAGCAAAAATCCATTTCTTTATTTTTGATCTTAATACTTTTCGTCCACAAATTATGAAGCGATTTGCATCCATTATAATGGTCTCGAATATTAAATAAATATTATGTTATAAGAATTTTCACAATAACTGCTTACTGTGGATCATAAACTGAATCAAATGTGAATACTTTCGAAGGTTCGTTTGGTTCTTTTGGATTGTGTAATTCAATTACACCACGGTTTGTTTGAATATCCACAATACTAGAATTAAGTACTAAAATTAAAACAGACTAAGTACTAAAGGCGAAAGTAACATGCATTAAAACACGTTAGTAGATCTTAAATCAGCTAATGAAATTCTTGAAATAGGTAAGCATCAGAAGTGACAGCAAGTTAAAGCACTGATGAGATAGTAATCAGAAACAAGTTCTATATATATGCATATACTTCAATTTACTCGTCAAAAATATAAAATACCATAGTAAATTAGTTTATTTTGCTTCAAACTAACCGGTTAAGTACTTACCTTTGGTGGCCATCACGTATCTCAGAAGCCGATAATGGACGACAACGGACCACCACCTTGACTGCCTCTGATTTCCCGATGGCAGAACGTGGTCTAAATGGTGCGGACACCATACCGCCCAAGAATCGCTCAACTTTGGATTTGGCTATTGACTAATTAAGATACAGTAACATTTCGGTAACCAAAAATGTAATGGTTTTTATGCGCTATGAAAAACAAGGGTATGCAAAAAGCAGAGCATATGCAACTTTGCTTACAATCAACTAAGAAAGTTCGAACGGCAGCTATAACAGAAAAGAAGTGCTTTTTTGACGAAGAAGACGAATCACTGAAATAGCAATCACCGATTCCTTCAATGGGAACACAAAAAAAGCGAAAATTTGTTTGTTGCGCTGGTTAAGTCAATATTGCCATGGAAACTTACAGATATGCAGCTTCTTACTAAGCTTGCCTCCTCCCTCTTCTCTGTTTTTCAGTTAATTTCAAAGGCGACTAACTTTATGTTGTCTTTATTGCCTTTATACTGCACCATAACATGCAACTAAATCCTGGACCAAATCAGTTGCAAATTCTGAAATAAAATTTGATTTTCAACAAAATTCTCTTTTTAGGGTTTTTTTTTTGGAAAAATATTAAACTTTTAAGATACTCATAAGTTTACACAAGATGAAATATTGGGTATGGTTACTTTTTTTTATTTTGGAGCGTTTTTTTAACTCTTGCTCTTGTAGCATTCACACTGATGGGACTTACTTTATTTATGCTCACTCCTCTCTCTCCCCTTAACTACTTTTATTAATGTCAATGAAAAATTTTGTTTGCTATAGCATTTTTTTAAATTTATTGCACATATCTCTTTAAGGTTTCATAGAGCGAATATATGGCAAACTCAAAGCCTACTCTATCATTAACTTAAAAAATTCGAATTTCTCAAGCATTTCGAATGTTCCAAATTGGATTCAAAAAACGCCACTTCAGATCAAATTACCACTATGGACTGGATCCAACCTCTCGATGCATCTGCAACTACTAGTCGCTATTGGGAGATGAACACATCATAACTACTCCAAAAGAAGTCGATAGGATTTGCTTCCAGTAGTAACATTGGACCTCATATTTCAGCAAGTGATAATCACAGGTAAAAATGCGACTCCTCAGCCAACCCACAAGAAAATGATGAAGTTGAACAGAAAGCCAAAGGCTTAGGTCAGATGGGACTGCCACTGTTGTGCCCCCTATGTGTGATCGTATCCTGATATCATTACGAAATGGATCAAAAAATTCAAGCAATCTTGATCGTGCTTTACATACATCTTACAATCACGGGATTATCTTAACTGAATCAGTGAGTTAACAATATTGAAATCTTCACCAGTTCGAAATACGTCGTGCTATTGTTTTTTTATATTCTTATATTCCTTCGTTATTTGATTCCTGCAGTTTCATAGAACCTTTTCGTTTCGTAACTCCTAGAAGTAACATCCATGAGGCATATATATGACTACATATCTACATGTAATAATAATATTACGATATACACCAAATACGACAACAGAATATTAGTGTATAATGGCACTGTTACAAGCATTTAGACTGCATCCGTAACCTTTAAACCCATCAAAAAACGAAATTAGACTCATTTGATAGTTGCACGGTCATTTTTGAGGTATTTAACGTACATGTTGAAAAGAACGACTGTATATTGAAAGTATATTGCTAGCACGAAAAGAACTTGTCAAAGAAATAATGAATAGAACCAGGAGAGCCAGAAGTTAACAGGAGGACGAGAATTTAATATAATATAAATGCACTTCAAAGAAATAAACTTAAACTTCTCATTTCACTGTTATTGTTAACATTTGCCATTGTTCTAGAATTAATAAATATACCGAAATGTAAAATATGCCTTGCCATTTCAAATCATTGTTTTTTAGTGATAATGACACAGTTTCTAATGAAAGCATTTGGAAAGAATGTAATACACTTTTACCCGGGAGCTTTTCTGAATTCATGTCAGAGAGACCAGTCAAAAATGTAGACCATGTAGGTTGCAATATGGCCAGGTGCAAATACCAACGAAAAATATAAAGGTCGTTAACACAATGCTTTTTTTTCTGAAGCGGATAAATTCGCCTTGCCAGTTGCTGCTTGTTAATCGGACAAAAAAAATTAGTGTAATTAATACGTCCAGTATAAAACAACAGAGTGTTCTGCCAACAAACTGCACACCTCGCTACTCGTTATAATTCATTTCAAACCGACAACATTAAAACAGCTGGCAAAAATAAGAAGGACTAATGGAAAAAAATAAAAAACCAAGTATCTCCCAATGGTTTAGTGAATGGCAGCAAAAACAATCAGCCTGAACGATAACAATTCGAATTTTCTCGTGAAATCCCGATGAAATTACCAACTACTGGAGGAAATAAAAAACACATTTCCGGACAGTTTAGGTGTCCTATTTCCCTGCGAACATGTTCTATGCGTCAATCGACTAAAATCAGATGCTCAAAATCACCGATGATCAAGACGGATTAGCTGAAATAGAGGCAAATCGATAGAATGAAACTTTTCAGAAAACCTGCGTACTATCCCGCTCCGAATCCCATCAAATCACAATCATGACTAAACCAAATCAATAAAGAGTCTTAATCTAATAAGTTAATTCAGAATCTCTCTCTCTCTCTCTCTCTCTCTCTATATATATATATATATATATATATATATATATATATATATATAT
>NW_018108527.1:0-1753 GCF_000183805.2 Loa loa
ATATATAATCAATTTGTCGTATTCTTCCAAAGTTACCTTATCACTGCATCATTTTTATCAGCATCTTGAAACAATTACGGTTTTTTGTCATTCTCTTTCTTTTAGAAAACAAATGGCTTAAACTAATTTGAAGCCAATTTAAAATGAATTTGATGACTGATTCGATGGCTGACGGAACCAATAACAATGAAATGCAAAATTCGTGCCCAATAATAATTCCTATTACCATGACCTTCTTGCGTTATGATAAAAAAAGATAATTTGAATTATTTTTAAGAGAAAAAAGGCAATTGGAAAATTTTGAATTATTTTGTTTTCAGAGCAAAATTATCGCATTAGAATGACGACAGCCTCTACTAACATTCTCCATTTTCTTTTACGAGTACAAAGCTGTTCAGGAAGATATATTATTGCAAAAAGGGTAGAAGGAGAAAATTTATCGTCATCCTAAATCATCGTTAATTTCACAGACCTCTTAAAGAGGTGGAATTTCTGCAGTGAAAGCAATACACTGTTTGTTACCTATCTTAGTTTAGAACAAGTTTTAACACATACTACATTGGAAAGGAAAGTAAGCCAACTGTCAGTTTACGAATGTCTGAAAAAGAATGCTGCCCTAATTGGCCAAGTCTATAAAAAGATTACAGAAATGGAAATTAGAATTCATCAAGTTAATTTTTATTTCCTATCATTTCTTACTTTTTCAGCTCGGAAAACTAGCACTTTTCACAGCTCATGTACTTCATTCGTTTCCTGGCTGTATTATGGATGTGTATCATTTTCTATATGCATGTATGTATGAACAGTTGAATCGGGTTTTTATGATATGGTTAATGGTTGTCAGATATTAAACAGAAACTTGATAGTATAAAACGAATTGTACTGGATAAGAACAACAGCAATTACAGTCTCACGACCGCCTCATCTTCCTTTCTTCCAGATATGGGCAAATTTGAAAGGAGGCACAATGTCCTCATATCCCTTTTAATTCTCTTATCAGATCCTCTTATCAGAAATAAGCACGCTTAGAGAAATGAACGCTTAAGTAATGGGAAAATTTCTCTTCCCTCAAATTTTTCTCTCAAACAACTCTGTTAAATTTTTTTCGAAAATTTCCTTCAAGTTTTCTGTAACGGAACTACTCGAATATATCCATGAGGTCTGTAAAAATAGTTTATCCAGAAATGAAACAGAAAAGATTTACTCACTTCCGAAAAATTTATTGAATACGATTTATCTTCCGGAATTCTTCATCTCTGATGAAAAGATCCTGAAAACTGCAACAAATGTGCTAAATGTTACAACCACTTATTTCAGCAACAAAAAAATGTACTTTTTAAGGAAATTGTGAATTAAACGTTTTCCCTGACCGATCATAATACCTAATCAGCCAAAAAGACTATGATAACCAAATAGTTTTATAGCACTTTTAACTTATCCCCAAGATTCATCCGGATATTCCTGCTAGACTGATATTATTCTTGTATGAATCCATTCAAGACGGATGGCAAGAAACGTTAATGTTTAATCATATATTGCCTAACAATATAAGCAGTTTTTTCATGACCAATAAGAGTAGTATAACCATTTATCAGCAGTGTAATGAATAAGTGTAATAGACTGCTATGCACGAACCTGTTGAAAGATAATGTTGTTCCAAAATTAATTTCTTTTTTTCTTCCAAAAATCCGTTTTGTTCACAACGACTTCACATTTTATATTGAAATAAATTGTGTGGTACTAGTTTGAATTT
>NW_018108527.1:2552-12377 GCF_000183805.2 Loa loa
GTACGAATGATGTAGAATGGAACACATTAATGAAGCGGAAACTGTTGAAAGAAATATATATAACGTCCAATGGTGACATCTTCACCTGTTCTTCATGACTTCAATTCATTTCTCATCAAGGAAAACGAAAGCTACACGGAAGTTTTTGATTTACACACACATACACACACACACACACATGCATACACACACATACACATACACACACACACACATACAAACACTTTCTTTTATCTGTTTTTTGTAATTCAGGAATTCAATCATATAAAAGTAGGTCAAAAAGATAATGTAGTGGAAGCTGGTTTATTATATCATTATCAGGAAAGAAAAAAACGACAATAGGGAAGAAATTTTCTGGTTATCTCGATTCTTCTAGTTGAGTGAATGCTTTCTTTCCTTTTTATTTATTAACATTTACAAAGAGACAGGGAAGTACTGTACTTTGAAGTGAAAGTGAAAGTGAATGTTAGCGTTGAGATAGAAAAAAAAAAGGAAAGGAAGAAAAGATAACATATGCCTTTTCAAAACAGATTTCATCAAAAGAATACTCTTATCATTGAAGCAATAATTATGCACTGTGAATGAGCTTCCCATCCCGGATTTCATTTGCAACAAATATAAATTATATCCAGAAATCTTAACTGAAGTAGATTATTATTAAACCATAAATTGTATCGTGAGTGATTCCAGAATTACTTCAATATTACAGTATCTTCCTCAACATGTGTAGTTCCATTCAAGAACTCTAAAGTTATCCGTGTTGACTTTGCTTTATGGACAATATTAATCTAACCAAATAACTTTAGATTTACTCGGGATTGAGTGAAAAAATTAAATCATTTCCCATATATATTTTTTAGCAAAGTAAATTATCTTATTGTTATTTATATTGTTTTATTTCTAACATTATAATTTTATTCACCCTTCCGTTACTTTTATTTATTGCTATCACTTCTAAATTTGATGCATAATCTTTCAACAGAATCGTTTGATAACCGAAGAGTGAGAAAAAAGGAAGGAAGATATGTGTTAAAATCTGAAATAAAAATATGTAACAAGATTCAAAAGCAGATCACAGAAAGGTCGTTTCTTGATTGCTCCGAGAAAGCAAACATCAGTTATGGTTCTTTGATATTAAGACTCAACGGGTTGACTATATGCCGAACAATGAAACGAGGGAGAAAAGTCTGCTAGTAATTCACAGTGAGGAAAAGTAAGTTGGAAAAAACTTCATTTTAATTTTAAGATTTGAAATCGGATCTTGTGAGGAAAATAGAAGAGTTATATTACTTTGAACAAAGTTAAAGTCCTTCACATGCTGGGTTCTTCCAAAAGTTTCCGTCGGTAAAATTTGAAGTTTTCAATTCTTCAAGTTAAAATTTACCACTTAATGTTGATGGTATGATTGGGATTACTTTATTAAGCTAATAATCCGAGCAATGAATTATGTTAAAAGTTTTTCGACAGTATTAAGTAACAAACAGATTTTTATTTAAAAAGTAATCGTTAGGTGCTTAAGGAAGTGGTGAAGAAAAGTGGAAAACCGCAATAGGGACAAAGACAAGACACACTTATCTTTTTGAAAAAAGGTATTTCCTGATAAGGTATCAAATGAAAGGTTGAAAAAAATTAACTATTTCAAACTTATTGCTCTTGTTTCAACAGTAAAATATAAGTGTTCAAGTTAAGTTGAAAAGACTGATAAGTGAAACAACCTCTTTCTTCCTATATGTTTTGACAGGACCTAAAATAATAAAAAAATAATAATGTCATTTACGTAATAGTTAAAAAGAAACTCAACTGAAACTTAAAATACTTAGTAAATCGATTATTTCTTTATTGCTCTTCCTTCATACTTCATCCAAATAATATCCCTAATGAAATGTTTTCATTTCAGAGTTGAGGAGAATGAGTAAGAAAAATAAACAGGAAATTGTTACCCAAATTGCAAAAAAAAATTACAAAAATGAATTTGTACATATTAAAATAGTTTTCTTTCAGTTCGTTCCCAAAAATAATTGTTAAGTTATTGGGTTCAAGAAATGAAAACAATTAATGATAAAGGTATAAGTTGAGAAAATGGGAATCAATTGTCACCCAAATCATTGAATTAACGGGAAAAGATTACTGGCGAATGTCGGCACACAAAAAGAAAATAGTTGTATGGATTAGTGGTAAAAATTTGCTGAATTGAAAAACGAAATGAAATAAAAATACAATGGAAAACAAAAATTACTTGAAACAAATCCTGAATGAATACTTCAACACATTGTAGATTTTAGTATATAATTAAGTAAATTCAAGTAAATTAGTCAGCAATTTATACAGTTTTCAGTACTGATAAAATCCACATTGACTCTAATGGGAATGATATCAAAAATTGAACTGCAGAATAGTAAACTCATTTTTGCTAACATTCAATCATCGTAAAGTTTGTGCATGCATCGTCATTAGATTGGTTATCTTGAGTTTGAGAGCAGGCATTATTTCATTCTAGTTTGAGTTCTTTTCTCAGCCTGTAGTTGTTCAGGTAGAGTGTTACGATATTTTTGAGATAGAAAGCGCAACAGTGCTTTGCGCTGTGATATGTGCGATTAATAGTGAAAGGAGTAAGTGAATTGATTAACGACAGTAGAGTAGAGGTAAGGAAAAGGAAACGAAGGAAAAATGCTGCTGTTCAAGCTGAAATTGCATCAAAAGTTGTCGCATCCTGATTGCAACAGAGAACTTCGAAATTATTGCAATAAGGTTGCAGAAGTGAAAACTGTTGCAAGAAGAGAGAAAGGAAAAAAGATTATGTAATAATCAATTCTCCTTACAAATTTCCCTTGGCTTAAAATTACTGTTGTCATCATTTATTAATTGTAATGCATTGTGCAACACCAAATGTCGTTTCTTTTTAAGATTAGACTTGCTTATCTTTCCTTTCATCGTTTCGTTTCTTTTCCATACTAAAATTTATTTATTTTTTTTAAATGTGAACCACAAAATTGCAGTCGGCATGTCTCTTAACTGCCTTCTCTCCGGAAAGAAAAAAGAAAGAAAAAACGAATCATTTGGAGTGTAGTAGGAGAAATAGAAATTGATTCAGAACCTGTTTTTCTGCACATGGAGAGGGAAGGTAAGTCTAGATACTAAGGAATATATTCGTTCCATATCGAATTACCTGTCCTATGCCCATTTTGAATACACCTTTTGGAAGTATGTAACTTAGGTACGCCCTTACCACGCCCTTGTCAGTTTTTGAATTTGCAATGAATGGATGGGACGCCCAGAAAAGTGAATATGGCAAGAGCTTTGCACTTTGAAAAGGTCTTTTAAGCATTTCGATCTAACCAATTGTAAAAAAGGAAGAGAAAAACATGAATTGGTGCAGTGAAGTATATAAAAGCATCGCTGATATATCATTTGTGATAGCAACACTATCAGAAGTAGCAACATTGTTAGCTATCACTTTATCTTTAGCTAGGACTAAGGATATGGTTATTACTAGAACTACATTTATTATTGTTTTGCAAATCCTCATTACCTGTTTGCCTCCGTGATCTTATTTGTCTTATATCAGAGCAGTCTTCTTATTATTCTATCTTGCTGTATAGATTAATCTTGCTGATAAGTAATCTTTGATTTTAACTTTTCCATTTACTTATCGTTTAGTTTACAATTAGCATAAGCTTAATGTATGTCGTGATCTTTATAATAGTGATTCTCAACCAGTGCCCCCGAAGACGGCGGCGTGATAAATAGAAAACAGGGGGGAAAGGGTTGTTCTTATTAATGTTTGATAAACCAATACATTAGCAGTTCTATTAAAGTTTGTTTTCAAATCAACAGATTTTATTGAACCTTGTGGTCCAATTCTTGATTTCCCGCACCATTCTACTTCTCGTTAGATGTTTTTAGGACAGGAGAGATTTTTTTTTATTCGTCCCGGAAGTTTTGGATTTCAAAGTTTTTCATTACATTGAGTTAATTTACTTATTTCTTCCCACTTTCCGAACTCAGAATTCGTGAACTGTCAGAAGTTAATTCATTTCCACCACCAATTGCCTGAATATTATTATTAATTACAATTTGACTTCCTTAAATGCATAAATGGGCGCCAATTTCCTATGCATTTAAACAATTTGCCACAATTGAAACTTAATTGTTTTTAATCATAAAAGAAGCAAATTAATTTAACCATTTTACAAGATGTACTTCTTTCAGTAAAACTAAATATTTCTCTCTTTACTAAATATTTGTGATTGTTCCGCTTTTCTTTTTTAATCAGCAAAGACATAAAAGTACTATCTCATCCTCATTATGTTCTGCAGGATGCCTTAATGAATTGAATCTCTGAATGATTCGAACTGAATGCACTAAACAGAGATTTCTGTTGCAAATAAAAATAAAAATAATTTTTTAGCTTCGAAAACAGAGAGATTTTTACGTGCAATTGTTTTATAACTTAACCTTTTTTCTAATTATTTCTACTTCCGCAAGGGGTTCATGTATAAGCTAAGCAAGCACTGGAAGATAAGCATGACAAAGTTTTAGTAAACAAATTGATTGTAAAATATCCAATAGCAAAAGTCTGTATTTTAAATTTTTATTATAAATTGAAGTAGATCAGAATAATTTACCTAGCCCAACATTCGTAAGAAATAATTTTGTTATTAAGGTATGCCATAAATTTAGGTCGTTATTAAATTAGGAACCCTACGTGGAATAATGCACCATGCTGTTGATGAGAACTTAACAAAGTAGTTTACATCGACGAATGAAACATAGTGATTCAACTTACATAATTATCTGGCGTTAGATTGTACCTCAGCTGTAAATAGCACTTTTTATTGAACAATTTTTAAATCTGGCAAAAAAGATGGAATCTTTAGCAGAAGTAAATTAATGATATCTCTTATGAAACGTCTTACGATCTTGTAACTGTAATATTGACCGTAGTCCATCTGCTCCAAATATTGTTTGTCATACCAATGTTTCTTGATGGAAACAGATGGACAGACAAGACAAACATGAGCGATTTCATAACGGGAATGCTCTGATGGATTTTTTTCTTATGAGGTGGAGAAATTAAGAAGAGGTCTATTGAAACTTGTTTTCGGTAGTTTTTTGTGCATTAATACCAACTGATGATGTTGTTTACTGCTACCCAATGAATCTACTATTTTTTTCATTTGTTTTGGAAAGTTAGTTCATTAAAACTCTTTTACCAAACAACTTAACTCGAAGTTAACTTCATTCTATTCGCCTCTCCTTCCTTTTTATTTTTTCCGGTAATTTCTGAGTGCTCGTAGCAACCATAAATGACAGTTAATAATAGATTCAGAAATTAATAATAGTTTTGTTATTCCCAGGTTTGTAACTTTTTTTTGAAATATATTCTCAAAATTAATTTTGCAAGAAAATTTATTGAGTAAATGAAAATATACAGTGTATATTGCCATTGCTATGTAAGAAGTTTTTTTTTTTTGAATTGGTACCAATATTTAACTTTTCAAGTTATTACACTTAAAGTCAAGTTAAAATTTGTATTTTGCTTATATTAGCTTTCTAATTAAAACATTAATAGCATGCACTTTTTGCTTGGCAGAAAGTAGAAATGAAACTTAGATGAAAGATGGAAAAGAAGCAAAAACTAAAGTTTCTTTACTCAAATATTTTTGATTCCGTGCTAAACAAATCATTTATACATTACACCATCGATAATTGCTAAGCTAATGCCGAATTCAAAATTTCATTTTATTGAAGAAAACACTTAAAACAGTCAAGTTTTATTTCATTGAAAATTCAAATTCGTTGATGAGTGTTATTGCAAAATATTTCTTAAATATTAGAATTACAAATATTTTCAGCACAGAATGGGAATCGAATATGAAGAGTTGAAAAAAGTAGAAGCAGATGGACTACGGCGTTCAGCATTCTTTGGGATCGCAATTTCAACTGTTGCGACATTGACAGCAATTGTTGCCGTACCTATGCTGTACAATTATGTGCAGCATGTGCAATCATCATTGGAAGGAGAACTCGAATTTTGCAAGTATAGGACCGATGGGCTATGGGATGAATATCGAATCGTACTTCATAATTTCTTTTTCAAGTCGTTTAAAGAAATCTGTGTCATGATTTTTGCGTCATTAATGATTCTGATTCAATTGCGTAGCAACATATAAGTGCTGGAAATGAAATACTTTTTGTGTGGTTTTGTGGAGTTTTTCTAAATTAGAAATCAGATACTAAATAATTATATTAATTTAAAATCAAATCATTTGTGTCAAATAGAAATGGTTTCTTCTAATCATACGAACAATCACCCCATATTTTAATTTTTAACAAAATTAATTTATGTCTTTTACTTCTTTGTCCTCTGATTATTAGGAAATTCATAAAGTCAAAAAAATAATCTTTGTTTTAGATTGAAGAAGCTACTGGTTTAGAAGGAAGACTGAAACGGGAAGTACGCCATCGTAATGCAGGAAGAACAGGACAAATATCAGCTCGAGCACGTGGTACAGGCACTTATTCAAGTGGTGCTGCCGGATATTTACCGTCCGATGCTGATGTTAAAACCCCATCACATACTTCGCAAGGGGAAGACCAGTGCTGCAGTTGCGGAGTTGGAAATATAGGACCTCCCGGGCCTCCAGGAAAAGATGGTGAAAAAGGTACGTCATCAGTGGTTTCTAAAATTGGCAAGAAAAAGAGTATTTCATATAAATCTCAAGCTCCATCCTGTCTTATGTGTCAAAAACCATCCATTTTAGCTACACATGGTTGAAAGATACAACTTAGCAGTTCCTTCAGATCTCTGTGACTTTGAAACTATAATTGAAAGGCAGTTGTGTTATTTCGAGGTTATTTTTAGGCGCTGATGGAGCACCAGGTAAGGACGGCATCCCAGGAAAGGACGCTCCGCCAGATGCTGTACCGAAACCCGAAGACGTCTGCTTCGATTGTCCCGTAGGACCACCAGGACCTCCGGGTGCAGTTGGACCCAAAGGATTACCTGGACAGGCTGGCGCACCAGGCAAAGATGGAGAAGCTCCGCTACCTGGACCACCGGGTCCACCCGGACCACAAGGACCACCTGGAGCATTGGGTGAAATGGGGCCACCTGGACCACCCGGCTTACCCGGCCAATTTACAGAGACATCTGAAGGTGTTGGCCCGCCAGGACCAGTAGGACCGGTGGGACCAGCAGGATCACCAGGACTGCCTGGTTCACCAGGAAGTGCAATCTCTGGACCTCCTGGGTTGCCTGGAGATGCAGGACCTGTTGGCGCTCCAGGAAATCCCGGAGCACCTGGAGAACCCGGTGAAATGGGAGTTGGTGGCAGTGCCGGTTCATGCGACCACTGTGCACCACCACGCACGGCACCTGGATATTAAAATCTCCTGCAAATTGCTGACTAAATATGGCCGCCTTTTATCGTTTTGGAAACAACGAGAACTTTCTTGGATTTAAGACTGATGGAAAACTTTAAAGTTCTAAATGATTTAGTTTGTTTTATTTGAGCAAGGCATTTCGAATAAAGTTGTCAACCGATATTGCTCAATTGTGCAGAACGCCATAATTCTTGCAAGTGTTCAGAAAGCTATCACAAAATTTTCTTAACGATTGTCCAGAAACGATGTAAAATATATTTTATGGGTCGGTCTCTACCTTAATTTGCTAAATTCCATCATATTAAGTATTTAATTTTATGAAAAAAGAATTATTCCTCAAATATTACTCTCATCTGTTCAATTTTCCCCTTCTGCGAAATATTTCTACTTTTTTGCTCCCCGATATTCTTTGATGTAAAAAAATGAAATGATTTATCAGAGTAGCTTTGCTTTTATTTTTGAAAAAAGATGGAGCTGATGTAAATTTGAGACCTCTTTGATATAATTTTTATTTCAGATAATTTTCTCCTAAATTAATTATAAAACCTGTTTTGGATGATTTTTTCGTAAATTAATTATAAAATCATAGCCAATAAACAGTTGTTTGGCAATTCATTTTGCATTTTGACATTGCAAGTCTTTTACGTGGCGAGCAAAGGGAATTTTCAGTCATTTGATGCTTTAATTCAGTAATCCATGGGTAAGTGGCCTACTGTTGGTTGAGGCTTATTTAACGCTGCAAACTGACTTTCCGCCTTTGCACTTATGTTCTGCAGACTCATAAATCTCAAGCATTTTGAAATTTTGAAACATATTCAATTGCATCATTTTGGAAAAATTCTATGGGAGCATTGCATTTTTGGTTGTCGCTTCCCAAGCACTTTGCAGTCGTTCTTTGCAAAGGTCTGAAACGATAAGAATTTTCATTTGGAACTGCTTGACATTCAAATTGGTGAAACTTAAGAAAAAACTCGCAACTCACAATTTCTTAAATTTTTAAGCGAAAATTAAAAAATTTTGTGGTCTATACAGTAAATCGTAACTTCGAAATTTCTGAATAGAACAAATCGAATTCTGTTATAGATAAAAATCGGTTACTTTTCTTTTTTTCCGTATTTCAAAACAATAGATTAGCTTTTCATCGGCTAACCTTGCCTCTTCTTCTGAACTCATTTTTTAGTATCAATAAAACATGTTAAATGGAAAATTTTTCCCAAAAAAGTGCTTTTTGAAAAATGAAATTCTGTAAATTTAAAATCGTTTTTTACATCAAGAAGACAAAAAAAAAGTCCGAGAGGAAGCAGATTTTGAATATCCCGGCTTTTTCTTGTAAGATTAACTGCCTACCGATTTAATGAAGCAGAAATTGTTTTTGAAATTTTATGTCTCTAACTTTCAGCTAAAATATTGGCAGTTATCAATCACCAAAGAAGAGTCGAAAGAATGAAATGCCTACGGATGGCTTGGAGGAGAAATGAGAATGAGAAGGGACATAAAAACAAGTTTTCGATTTTGAGATAAGGTAGACTTCCAGTTCTTACAACCAAGTTACGAATCAGTGTGCAACATTGTGAAAGGTCTACTAGATCTGTTGCCCATCGACCAAGACATTTCGCGAAATCACAAAAAAAACATAAATAGACGCATCCATCGCATATTTATTTTCTTATAAAAACATATCGTGAAAGTAAGATTACACACAAAATTGCTGAAAATATGTTGAATTATTAGCTGGTTGCTCATTACCAGTTAATTATCTACGAGTAATTTCAATAAACCAATGCAGATCCACGAAGATATAGTTCTTCTTGGTCTCTTCAATTTTTATTTAAATTCTGCGAACTTTCAAAAATTTGTCACAATATACTCCTGTCAATTTCCCATCTTTCTAGATTTTCATAAGTTATAGATACTTTAAAAAAAATACCATTGATTCATTTGAAGTTGTAACTTTTTTTTAGAAAAATAATTTTTCAGTTAAACCTGGAAAGCAAAACGGAATCCTACCGGGTCTATATACGCATTATTGAAGAAAACAATAAGCAGAATTCCTTCCCACAATTCAAGGAACCATATATTATGGTTTTTTTTGACAAATTTAAAATTTATACCAAATACGAAAATCAATTTTGAATATTCAATGAATGAAAATCCTCAAAAAATTGTTCAAAAATTTTAACGACAACCAACAGCAAAGCACACTAGATAGACTGAATCCAATTTAAGTTCGAGTGTTCTAACCTAGGAGAATTTCTCTTGATATTCTAACTAAAAATTTCTGCATAAGTTCGAGATATCGTTCTCAAAAAACTTTTTCACATGAACAGTTATTTATATTATGATTCGAGCCACTCCTGCTACTAAATCCGATATGTTTTTCAAAATGTGAAATGTGCTATTCTTTGAAAATAAATGTTTCGCTCATAAAATTTATTAAAT
>NW_018108527.1:12545-18907 GCF_000183805.2 Loa loa
CCTTCCCACAATTCAAGGAACCATATATTATGGTTTTTTTGACAAATTTAAAATTTATACCAAATACGAAAATCAATTTTGAATATTCAATGAATGAAAATCCTCAAAAAATTGTTCAAAAATTTTAACGACAACCAACAGCAAAGCACACTAGATAGACTGAATCCAATTTAAGTTCGAGTGTTCTAACCTAGGAGAATTTCTCTTGATATTCTAACTAAAAATTTCTGCATAAGTTCGAGATATCGTTCTCAAAAACTTTTTCACATGAACAGTTATTTATATTATGATTCGAGCCACTCCTGCTACTAAATCCGATATGTTTTTCAAAATGTGAAATGTGCTATTCTTTGAAAATAAATGTTTCGCTCATAAAATTTATTAAATAATAATTGAGAATATATATCGCTACAATGGACTCAATTTTACCAAATATAGCCATTTTTTGACATCCATCTTAGTGCCATTAAAACAATGCCTAAATTATTTTTACAAAATTTCAAAAGTTGATGCTTCACAGACTTACTTCAAACAATCGGAAATAACTGAATCAATTTTTTCTAGTTCAAAAGTTAAAAGAAATGAGACGGTAAGGTTTGAAGATAAGATCTCAGAAAGTTATGCATATTCTCAGGCTGATATTCTCTTAGATCCGCATACCCAATGTTCTGCTCTTTTTCGATCGTAGTTACTCTCCAGGGTATCATTCATATCCGCTGGGTCTGATCAATAAATCGTTGACGTTGACATAAAATGCTCAGTAAGCAATATTTGACATTCTTAGAAGTGTTCATGCGAAATATTTTTCGCTTAACGGAAAAGGCAAAGCAATTCACTATTACTAACTCTTTCTGGGCTCTTTCTGGGTGGTACAATTAAAAATGTTGAAAATTTGTTTGAAAAATCCAACATAACTAGTTCTCGAAAATATCAGGAATTTTCGGGACAATATTATGCGTTTGATTGTTGATATTTGCGGGTATTTTACAGATGTCGAAAATTTATAGAAATGTAAAAGTAATTACAAAATCCTTATCTCATTTCCCAATTTGTGACTTAAATTCGATTTCAAAATATTTTTTTAATAATTACCCGATAAGATTGACTTACCTAAATAACTGAAACAAACTTTTACCATCTTTTTTGATTTACAAAAAAAATTTGAGATGGATTACCCCCAACTTACATTGTGTTTCTTCAGAAGTGAAATTGCATCTTAAACTAATTTTGATTTAGTAATATTATTCATTTATGTTTAATCCCATATTAATACCATTATTTTATACCTCAATATTTCTGTTATTACCACACTGACATATTAAGTATGAGTGGATTATTTTTGGATTAAGACATATCATTTTCAAAAATTTTCTGAAGAATTACCGCAGAATAAAATGACGAAATCCAATAATTTTCATAGTCCTACAGTTTAATTTAGCAAAGATATCGAGCTTTCGAGCTATTGTTGCTGAAAAATTAAAATTTAATTCTAGAACTTGACGCAAAAGCTTCCGCCTGCTGCAATCCATTTTACAGTTCGTCATGATATTGATGTGGAAACAAGCCACAGTATCGAGTAATAGTTTTTTTTTTTTTTAGTCTCAAAAATTAAGATAAGAAATAAAATAGAATGCAAAGAAAGGAAAAGATATTGTCATGATTTAGAAAGGTAAAACGAGAAACATGCATTTATAAATTTCATTCAGGAATTTTCAATATCTTCAGGAAAACAAGATATCATAAAAGTTTCTCAGAAAAACAAAATTATTGAAATAAACGTTTTAAATGAAAATTACGTTGCAAAAAAGAAAAAATGAAATATAACAGGAAGAGAGGATTTGCTCACTATGCCGCAAAAAGACGTCATTAATAGTTTCTAAATATGTTTACAAACAGCCAAAAATTCAGTTTGCTTTTATTTTGAATTTAGATTTTAAATAATGCAAAAAGTAAGCAAATGTGAACGAAAAAAAAGTTGCGGAAAAAGGAATAGCATATAAAATTCAGTTTCTGTTATCGAATTTTTTCCGCATCAGCCGAATCACAAAGTAATGACTCAATTGTCTGAGAAAGTAAGATGAAGCAAAATCAAAATTAAGCAAAATTTTGCATTCATTTTATGTAGCGTTTACCAAAATATTTCAACAAAATCAGAATTTGTTAAACTGGGAGCATTTTCTTATGAATTATTCCACATTATTTAACAAGCAGTAAAGCTAAGGTTACACTCCAAAAATAATATCAAGAATAAATTGAAAGGGCAATAAGTTTTAAACGAGACATTTTGATATTCCGACAATGTAAAAAAAACTTTTTAATAGTCTTGATCAAATTAATAGTCTTGAAAAGTAGTTGAAAGATCAGAGGTTGCCCCTATTCCCATATTTCATTTTTTTCTTTTATTTTTTTTGTAGCTATCTGATGTCCAGAAATATAGTTTTAATCTAAGAAGAATAGAATTAAGCTGCCAAAATTTATTTGAATTTGTGAACTTGGTAATAATGATAAAATTAAAACCTAAAAAACAATCAAGTAAAAGCAAAAGTAAAAACCATGTAATCAGAAGTAAGATGAAGAAATTTACGAAAATATTGCAAAATTTATGATCTAATTATTTAATCGACAACATTAATTTGGTATACTTCATTGGTAAAGTTTTAACTTAATATTAAAAGCGCAGTAAATTATATCCATCTGTTTTTCGATCTCTTTTTTTTTTTTACTGAATTGATACGTAATATACAGCTTATCAATATTATCCACCGTGATTTTTTTTTTACATGTAGATTTTCGCACACCGTCACACATCAATTAGTTTATAAGACAAGACCTGCAAAAGAGTATCAGTGCAGTTAGGGAATTGTCGCTTGCACTTCTTAGTAAATTGAATCGTTCATTCCTTAATAATAATTATTAATGATTTCTAAAAGTTCTAACATTTTAAAATAATATACGACTACTAATTAAAGTATGCTGTTGTTAAAATTAACTTCACTTGTTATTGAATATTCAAAAAACAGCGCTTTAAATATCTATGTTTGTCTCTTTTGCAATTTCTGTTCCATTTCATTGTCGTTGAAATATTTTGATTGGAATGGTAACAAATAGTTTTACTTCGTGACATTCTTTAGAAATCCTCAAGTATTCACTGCTTTTCATTTCATCAAATGATGGAAATATAAAATAGATTGAACATACAACTGGCCAAATCACAATACAATACTAATGCATAGAAAATTAGAATTCAAATTCTCTTTTTAATTAATCATTTATTTTATTACGCAATGTTACGCACTTTCGTAAACATTTTTCCGTCAAATTGAATGATAATTAGTTTTTTTTTTCATTTTTTATGACGACATTTCGTGAAATTTTATTGTATTTTTTGTTAATCATTTTGGATATATACTTGTGACACTACCAATCTGAAGAGAATGTAGTGCATGAATGAAAAGTTTAAAATTGAGGCTTAGTCTTAATTGCAAATCAACAGGTCTATTATTTTCCAGAAATCAGCTATTAATTCGTGCTCATTTGGTGTCTCCTTACATTCCGCAATTTCCTTTACTACACCGTATATCTCAGTTATGCTTTCGGTAGTCACAATGAGAGCCTCATACTTTTAGAACTGAAAAAATTACTTAAAAAACTCATATTATTTCGTAAAAAATATTATGCTTTGGTAGTTGTCAAAATCTGTCGTAATTCAGCAAGTGGTATTCACGGTATGGAAAAATTTTGCAACACTTTAGTGGCAAGGAGCACTATTTATTTTTTACTAAATCGCGAATTCATCCAATTCCAGAACATTTCTACAAACTAGAAGTCCTCTTGGACATTGAACCCTTTACATATCACGTATCACCTGACAATAGAAAGATGATAAAGCATAGGGACTGGCATAGTAGATGAAACATTTGCCACATGTGAACATTACGAAGCCATCTTCAAATAGAGAGGCAATGCATACCATAAATCTCTTCTAATAGTTCTCTTTTTGCTTCAAATCTGTTGTTGCATTGATGAAGAATTTAGAATCAAAGAATTGTGCATCACAAGACGATCGCCATGCACCAATACAGTCATGCATTGGTTGTGAAAAAGGGCTTTTCTTCTGCAGCCAAGCGAACATACATATTTGTTGACAATTTTTGTCATCAACAAATTGTTATCGTCTTTAAGGTGAAAAATGACATAGATTCTCGACTTAGTTCGAATTTCAATCGTTCCAACAGTAATTTCAACAATAATGAAGTACCAGAAAGAAAAGAGCTCAAATGATGAGACACCAATAGACCTTCTTCTCGATGTAATCAATTTTGATAAATTTGGGAATTTACAATAAATATTTTACTAGAAGAATATTGACTTTGAAACCGCAACGAAAAACTTCCCATATATATTGTGTTGTCATTCAGTTACAAAGAATCCCAAAAGAGGACGTACCGTACCAAAGAAGAATGTATTTGAATTTTTTATTATAAAATTATTTCCATTTCCAACAGAGTTCCGGAAAATTAAATTTTTCTCTTAAAAAAATTTGATTTTTCTTGTTTATATTAAATGATTAACTCGTTAGCCTGAGAGATCATAATCGATTCAAATCTTTCTATATTCTAGAAATGTCAGCATTCCTCCACAGTCTTCAGAGAATGAATCAACAACATTGCTTTCAAGCACTGCTACCATTAGCACAATATTAATTAGAATCAAGGATTAGCACGATCCTTGATTTCAAAAGACTTTATTTTAAATCATCGAAGGTCATCCTTATCATCTTTCGATAACATCTTTCCAGAAATACTTCTACAAGATGTACAAGAGGAAAGAATTGAAAGTAAATTGATACAGCTTACTACTGTCAGCCTACATGGCTTACATTTAACTTTCATTCCAAAATGGTTGAATGCAAACTTTGAACTGATTAAAAGATGATGTTTCCGAATGTAATTACGGAATTGTCTTGATTGAAAAATACGACAAGTTGATTAAGATATCCATGCAACAATTTGATAAGTGTATTGCTTTTAATTAATCTAAAATCTCAAAGCATTGCAAAGCATCTTTTAAATATTATCATATAATTTGAAAGCGAAATTTTGATATAAATTATGAAATTAATTCTGGCGAATAATAACAAACAGTAACGTAATCTTCTTCAATCTGATTAGGATGAAAGTGCTTCTCGATTATTTTTTTTATCTTAAATAAAATCATTTGAAAATTTATATCAGGAAGAATCTAATTTTTAAATAAAATGAGCAGCCTAAAAAAAAAATTTCAACCAGTGCAAATTTCTTGTTGTATTATTTTAAAAGGCTTTCCAGAATTTATACGCTGAAGCTTAGTTTAGTCTGAAAATTTCAAAGAAGATCGTGCAGACTGTTTAGTGTCAACTGCCATCATTTTGATATTTTTCTGTTCAAAAATTCTGTCGAACTCCAGAACAACAGTGCTTTTCCGTGATTGACTATAAAATGGATGAAAATGGACAGTTTTTGAAATATTTCATATTTTTTCAAAATTTGCACTAACAGAGAATATTAAGTAAGAATTCCTCCTATTCAGTCTTATTTAATACCTTTCATTAATTCATGCTGACTAAATTTGTAAATGTGAATGTATGGAGCATGAAAGGTTTGTTCCCCCGGAAAGGAATTGGCAAAAAGTATAATTAAAAAAAATGCACTCATTTAGATATTTTTCCTAATGTTATGAATTTTTACTCATGAAAATTGCAGTATGCTGCAGTTTTTATTGTAGGGAAATTAGTTTTCAGTTCAACATTGTAAAAGAAATACTAAATTTTCCTATAAAATTTCAAATTTCATATTGTTTTGATATCGATTTTGAAACCCTTATTCAACTGGTTGAAAAATAGATTTATTTTTTATCAGTAAAACTCATGCAGATGTAAGCAAGCATGTTACTGATATCCGCCCTCAAAGTTTTGAGTTTCGACATGCTACAGTAAAATACTAACTGATGAAACTAAGCCCAAATCGGACCTCACAGAACGTTTGTTCCTAGGCCGATTTCGGAATGCATAAATGCCCAAAATATTTGCATAAATTGAACGACAAAAATCATTTTCATTTAAGATTATAATATTTGATATCAGTCATTCCTCGTTATCCTTCTATTGTCTTCCCTGACCATTTGTTTCGCTTACATTATTGCGCTTCATTAGCACCCTGTCAAGAATATTCCTTGTCTACTCATCATTATTGTATAAATTAACAAATAATAATTCATATTTTTTGTTCGTTAAGATTTGCAATATGTTTAAACAGCTTGGTGATAAGCAATGATAATTTTTTAGTTTAGGAAATAACAGTAAAAATTGATAATATTCAGCAATT
>NW_018108527.1:19152-49327 GCF_000183805.2 Loa loa
ATCTTTTCCAATCATTAGAAGAAACTTCTTCAGAGTTGTAACACAAACTATAAGAATCATTTTATAGACACATCTTTCGATAAAAATTTGAAATTTAATTTATAGAAGAGATTAAGATGGCATCAGAAAAAAAAAAAACTTAGTTTCATTGTTAGTCTCACTACCAGCTGAATGAAGTTGACGATTGTTTTGCAACAAAATCAATTTTTTGCTATTGCATTACACTTCTTTGTCATTACGAAATGAATTCAGATAACTGTGATTTTTTTTTCGTTTTTACTAATCAAGCCATTTCATTTCTTGCATATATATAATCTGTTGGATATTTACTTCAAAAAGACATGCATAGACAATAGTTTTGCAGTAATTTGCATGAAAAATTAAAAAGTACTTAGTTTGCATGGATATTTTACCGAAATGTAAGATGCATAACTTAAAAGAAAACTTAAATTAAAACAAGGATGAAGCGCTTTCTGTGATAACAAAATAAGTAAATAAGTATGCATGCAATAATACTTTTTGATTTTGCATACAATTATACTTTTTGATTTATCCATCTGTTCATATGTTTTATCTTCAGTTTATTAGGGGAATGTCTAGAAAAAAAATTCATAAGCCTTGAAATTTGAATTCATTTGTTTGAATCCTTATGTTGCAGTGTAAAATTGATATGGTCTAAAGAATGAAAAATTATTCTAACTTTTACGAAGGGATTATTGATTTTTTTTAAGAATCAGACTAATCTGAATCAAAATCAATCAGTTAATTTCTGTGCCTCAAGCAAATTGAAATAAAGTGTTTTTAAACATTTACTCATATTAAATATTTCTGGTTGAAATTGGCGAATTTCTTATATTTCTATTCCATAAATCACTCTTGTCAAAGTATTTCCTAGCACTGTGAAGTAATTTTTTTCAAAGAACTATAAGGTATGCTTTTTGTTTACTATTAATAATTTACTTTCTCAGCTCGACTTTGTTATTTGTTAGGTTTAATTTGATTAGTAATATTTCTATCAATAATATAAATGAACTAAGGAGAAGAAATTCAAAAAATAATAAATCCGCTTTGAAATGAACAAAGAAGTGACTAGAATTAATGACACTGATTGGGTGAAATTATGTGCTGGTAATAAGAAGACAGGACTGTTAGAAATTTAAAATTGGGAAGAGATTTAAACCGGTTACTTCAGAACTGACATCTGTGTATCGCCGCTGTATGTCCGTCTCTGTGTATTTGTGTGTATGTGTGTGTGTGTGTGTGTGTGTGTGTGTGTTGTGTATGTGTACTGTGTGTGTGTATGTGTAGTGTGTGTGTGTGTGTGTGTGTATGTGGTGTGTGTGTGTGGTTTGCATTAAAATATGCACGGTATATGCTCATGCATCAGCAGATCCTTTCTGTGTTAAACATTAAAATTGCGCTTGAGTGCCATTGAAAGGAAGTGTGATTAGTGGTGGTGAGGTGATGTCCTATTTTAGTTTCGTTGTACAGTATGGAGAAATTTTAATCATCAAATTTACCATTGTTTTGTGTGCTGCACTTACCACATTTTTGAGCGAAATTTGAATTTTCACCGCTTTACTATCCATCTGAATGGAGTTGTACTATCTCACTATAATGAACAATACAACAGGTTCAAACATTTTTTTCACCATATTGTTACAGTTTATCGCCCATACCTTGTTGTGTCATAAGATCTTTATAACCATTGAGCGCAAAATGGCATAACATCAAATGGTTCATTTTGATATTGAGTACTACATATTGGATCCATGTGCTAGCTTATTTTGGACGTTTGACTACCACCGCAATATTTCCTTTACTTGCCAGAAGCTTCGAGAAATTTTCGGCCATGTATCGCTATCATCTCTTCTTATCACTTACACTAGAAGAGAACACTTCACTTTATATTATCCATTTCGTAGTTTCAACATTATTTTCCAGGTTGAAATTTGAATTCCTTATTTTTCTATTCCTAATTGTTCAGATTATTATTTAAAAAAGGATTTTAAAATAGTTTTAATTCACAGTTTTAGCTGTGATATATCACTGTTCACTCGTTGTCAAGGACATATGCATTCCACCGTTCTGCATTGTTGCAAACAACGCTTGTTGAGACTTCAATCACAGGTATTGTGTAATAAAACTGATGTATTTAGCATCAATCGAGACACTTTACATGTCAAATGAACTCAACAAAGATAGCTATAGAGTATGTATACCTTCTGCTTTTAAATGAACATTCCGTTTCAATAGCGCATGTTAGGATGGAAGAGTTCCCGAAAAGAAATTTGCTTATGAAGTTGTGAAATGGAAGCTATAAAGTGATTAGAGTAAATTTTAATAAATTGACTAAGGATACAATCCTAAGAGATGCTAGTAATAAATTATCAATAGTATTACAGATGAGTTTCACCAAAAATGAAACTTATCAATGACCTCTCTGTAAAATTGTTAAAGAGGACGAGTTCAATGATCAATATATTCATTTATTTCATTTATTTTTTTCCTGTTATATATATATGTATGCATATAAATTATTTAATTAATTGAGTACATGTGTCCATTATTATATGATTTATTGATAGATATTTGCGCTCATATCTGTATAAAACCAGTTTTTATTTGTTCATTTACTTATGTTAATGTGTTGCATAGTTTAATTCTTTATTGAGTACTTATAATTGGACGAATTGTTGTAACAGTGATTTCTGACTTGAACTGGATGACGTGAACCACGAAAATTTTTATTATGATCTATCCAAGTTCAGACTCTATTGAAAATTTAGGAAACAGTGGTGGTAAATTTATTCATAAAGAAAGTAAAAATAACATACTTTTTTGTGCTGTATATCCCGATGTTTTTAAAAAAACATCGGGATATACAACTTAAATGAGCTAATTTGAATTGTAAGTTTTGAAAGTGCATCACAGAATTTTGGAAATTTAATTAGCTTGTGATCGTTAGTGAACAGACAAGAATTTCAATCCAGAATGAATATCATCCTTTTATCAGTATAACAACCCCTTAAATTGCTTGTCCATAAACATGTTTTTCTTGATTTTGAACTTGAAATATGTTGAAGATGAATGTGGACAATGTTACAAGGCATATTTATTCGACCGCTTCATTTTATTATTCATTTTATTTAACCAAAACTATGCAGTTAAGGATATCGAATTCCTGCCGCAACTTTCAAGACTTCCTTTACTCTCTAAGTTTTGAAGTTATGACAACAGTAATGTATTTTGATGGCTTCTTTGATTTCAGAAAGAAATAGTTCGACAAAACTACTGAAAAGGAACACACATATATATATATATATATATATATGAGTGGTATTCGTATGCCATATGCACGACAGTTCAACGGTGACGGACCCGAAGCCTCAACAACCCTTAAGTTTTTGTCCCTTGACAAAACTTCAACTCAGTGTGATTACAAGTCTACTGCTAGCTTATTCGCTCATTTATCTCATTTACGCACAACATCATGCTATTTTGTTTTACGTAATGACAGGGTAAGCAGTAGCCACCACTTTTATGACTTTTAAATTTTCCTAAATATTCAACTCTCAATAACAAATGAGTAAATTAAACGAAGTAGTTTACGGATGGTGCCGTGAGTTTTTTTTCAGGAAATACATGCGTGCCATTTTTTGAAGTGCACCCGCTATCAATGAAAATGAGATTGTTTCAGTAGACTAATTGATGGATGTTTAATTTCAAAATAAAAGTGTAAAAAGCCTAAGCATGCATACTACTTCAAAAATTTCTATTAGTGTTAAAAAAAAATTTGTTGAAAATTGTTAGGAATTTGTTAAAGATTTCGATTTAATTATGGCAATAATTTATTAAAATTAATAGGATTGACTTTTTGAAAAGTTGGAGTTTTTGTACAGTAAAGTTTTTGTATCAAATATTTGTATTTCAGACTAGTAGCTATGCTTATGGCTTCACTATACACATCAGGTCTGCTAGCTATAGTATATATGCTGATAATGATCAGCAAATTTGATAAAGAACTGGAACACTGTACGACTACGAAGATTGCTATAACTGATGCTAAAGTAACTATAGTTGATATTAAATCACAAAAATAAATCAGCATGAAAAAATTGCTTACTGAAGAAAAAATAATAATATATTTACTAGTCACCTTTGCGTATTTCTAATAGAAATTCAAATTTTACTTTACATTTTACTTTCCATCTAAAAGTTTTATATTTGTAATGCAGCAATTTTCAAATTTTGTGTCTGGAGCTAAAAGATTTTTTGAAATTTGGCTGTATAACATTATGATACATTGCATAATTTGCTTTTCTCTTAGCTCTACCTGTTTTCTTCAAATATAGTTTCATATAGACGTCAATACGTGTATAATGTAGAATAAAAGTTTGCGGAATTTAGAATTTTATTTTCATTCATTTCGATTGTATGCAAGCATGAATTCTTTTTGTTTGCACTGAATGTAGTGGATAAAAGAGTTCATTACATCTATATTCTCAAAGCATCTATCTGATCTGATTTCTTGCAATTATATGAAGTGCTTCGGAAGTGGGTACAATCAAATCAGCAGTACAAGCAAATATCGACGCTGCACGCACTTTCATGTGTTGCATTCAAGCAATTAAAACTGAAATTAAATTAAGAATTTGATTCGAAAAAATCTTAGATATCGATTTGAAAAGTATTATTTTGAAAAAAAAAAGTATTATTTTGACTTATAATGGCTTAGTAGAAATAGAAACGAAGAGTTGGGCGACTGGCATCGCATTTCTCATTTCTTTTGCATACAGTTAACGTTTCCGTCAAGCAATCGCCTATAGGGAAAATGAAATGACTTACAGTGGATGACGTATGGCTGCGTTGGAACCAATGGTATTAGATTTCTAATTTGAAATAATTGTCCAAAATCTGATAGCAAAGTATAGTGGAGTTTTGTTAACCTTATAGAGGAAATGAATAAAAGTAAAATTTGAGAGGACAGATTTATAAACGATGCGTTATCGTTGAAACTTCCGTTATCATTTCATCATGGACAACATAATATGGTAATTCAGAGCAGGATGAAATGTTAAAGTGCATGGAAAGTTGTGCAAGCGATATAAGGAGATGGGTAGATACATGCTTCCTCGTCATGACCTACAATTATGTGGCGATAATAAATAAGCATCCCTTCTCAGTACCTTTGTATTTCATACTATTCTCGCAACTGTTGCTAAACTTCGAACTGCTCCTTATCATTAAGTAAACTAATTTTCGATTCTTGCTCTCCTCAAGGTGAAAAAAGTGGAAATCTTCGCTAGTTTCTAAATTCAGCATTCAAGAATTTGAATGCGTAACCAATGAAGTTGCTACAGGAAATATCGACAACGATGATCGAAATTAAAGAAAACTTAAAGTTGTCGGATTTTGGATTATGAATGGCATGATATCAGTGACAGGGAAGCATCTGAAAAAAAAAGTGCTTTATCGACTTGAAAACATGAGAAAATTCTTCCATCAATATGCCTTCAATTATTCATGTTATGATAATTTTATTGGAAATCATCTTTCACCTAGCTGGATCTGTTCTCCAAGCAAAAAATAAATTTCGTCCTGCAGTTAATTAAAATGAAATTGAAAATTTTTTTGATCAACTAACTACTTGTTTCGTGTCATAACACTGAACCTTCCGTAACCTTTTTTCTTCTTTAAATCGTTATAAAAATGATTATTTTTGATGGAATGACTGAAATTGCTTTTCCCATCCGAATAGAAACAAATGTTTGGGAAACCACACATGGAATAAATGACGTAGTCATCGAAGCATTCATTGTGTGTATGTTACCTTCAACGTTATTGAAGCCAAGATGACGCGGAAGCAGCAGATAGAAATGTTCATATATTGATGCAGTGAATCATTAAACATACAAAACAGTTCGTAACAGAGAGGGTATGGACTTTGCTTGCCGCATAGGAAAGAAGAACATCGGCGAGGAAGCCATTATCTTTTCAGCTTGTAGAAAATTGCAGAAGCTTTTGCTTCCAGTCAATGATGCCCATATATAATTCACGATTTGGTACCACCGTAATGTTTCAGATTTTATGGTCTATGGCTATTATGTAATTCAATTCTTCCCCCTTTACTGCCTACATCTTTACTGTCTCACTGATAAGAATTTTGATTGTCATCCTAGGATCACTATAACATTCCCATTATCCACCTTTTTATTCAGATATTTAGGCCATCATGATTTGCATTCATTTCTCAATAGATTAATGAAAATTAATTTTATTTCACTGGTATTCAATATTTGGTTGAAATTCCAGTATTGAATATTCTTGTGAACCCTTTACCATTCCAGGTCCAATTGTAATTCATTTATAGGCCAATTTGTAATCTGACGCAGTATTTTTTTTTTAGAAACCAAGTTCTCATATGAACTACTTCTTCTGCAAAAATCATGATATCAAACCCTTACATCCATACCTTTATAGGAATTCGTTAAATATTTAGGCTATTATTTTCCACCATTAAAAGCGTGGCAATCATTGTCGTTTTTCCACTTGCAATTAAAATTAAGCACTGAACACATGGATGTTCCTAGTCCGAAATTTGTCGATTGCTTAGCTTTTTCAATGTATAATAATTTCTTAAATTCTTATTGATCGCTATTGGTGGTATTTCAATTACAGTGTGATTTGAAAAACCAATCAATTTTGCAGAAAGAACTAAATAAACGATCAAATCGAAAGTGGAGAATACAGAAATCCAAATACCGGCAAATATAAATACAAATAGTATTAAGAGAGGATTGATTACATTACTTGCGAAGAATTCGAAAAAGATGAGAGGAGTGAGTATAGTGTACACATCAACCTTTCTAATTTATTTTCAACAGACCACTGCATCGAATACAAGTCAATTTGGTGCTCATTTTAACGATAACATGCGTGGAAATAATTTTCGTTCAGATCACAGAATGTTCGGATCCCAGGTGAATCCCAAAAACCTCGTTAGTTTTTGGCTACTTATTTCAAACTAATTTTTGTAATTGTGTTTTTGTAAAATTCAAACTTCTTTTCTAATCCTCATTCATCTAACTAGAAAAAGTTTTAAATTGCGTTCTTTTCGCAGCTGGTAGAATTCTGAAAAAAAATGCTAATATTTGGTTTTTTTTGTCACTTTTTGCGCCCTATTTTAGCAAGTTGACTTGGAAATTTCGAAATTTATTCGTCAAATTTCTAATGGAATCATAGAAATGCTCAAAGTTTTCCAAGCAATTAATTCGTGAAAAATGTCCTTCAGTTTTATTCAATTCTGCCCAAAAAAAACCTCGAATAAATTGACCAACAAAGCGGGTTTGATACATTTACATCAGACAACTACCAGCCTTCTACAATATTAGCAATTATAGCGAAGAAAACTTTTAAGAAAGACCCTCTGTTGGCGTTTCAGTAGATCATACTCTGTATAATTTTTTATATGAGCTGCTGAAAACCGTTTTGGGACTGTCATAATAATTTCAATGACATGCATGCATTGATGCTGAAACCTGTAGAAAATCATCTAACAACAATTTAATATCGGTTCTGCTAAGGATGTTGCTTGCCATTTATCAAGGAATAATTCAATCAAAAAAGTCTCTAAGTCCTATTTCATGCCTTGATAGCAAGATTAATCCTCATCAGATTATCACTCAAATGTTCAATATGTTTGCATCAATTGTTACATTGATTGGAGCAAATGGACAAAAAGTGAAAAAGAGGGAATTCATGGCTGTGACTTAATCTAAAATAATTTCTGTTTTTCTGATTTAGCGGAAATTTCGAAATAAATTACTTCAAGATTGCAATCATTGAAATTTATAAAAAATGCTCAAAAAATTCCTTTTTGTCTTCCACAACGGCATGCTTTGTTTCAAACGTACATAGTTTTTGTTGTCTTTTTTTTTAGATTTCCCGTCCTCGAAGCCATTATTTTAACGACCAAAATAATTTTGAGACAATGTATCAAAATGTTCAGATGTTTCAACCGATAAGTCATTTTGTAAGTTATTTCATATCTTCTCATTTTCTTCCATTCTAGTTTACTTCTAATTTGTTTCATATTAATCTATATCTAACAAACAATATATTTTTGATCGAAGCAATAAAGGTGACATTCCAGAAAATGTTCTCAGCCAAATTTGTTATACACTGAGCAGATTGATCTTTTTTCTTCTTTCCTATTTCTGCATTGCAACATCAGAAATGTATAATTATTTTATTTGCAAAAATATGCTTCAGGATTACAACTCCGAATCAGCGAATGTTTCTGAAACAGCAAATGTGATGGTACAAATACAACTCATAGATTACATTAACCAAGGACTTCAACTTCCAAATGGACACACTTGTGTTTGTCCAAGTGAATTCTCTTGCAGTTATCTTGGTAGCTCTGTTCCACGATGTTATATGTCATTTACAGTCATTCTGTTATCAGCAGAGTGAGTCTTATGCAATTATTTATTTTTTTATGTCTTCGGTTATCACCTAAGTCAGAATAAGTTTGGGAGTGAAAATTCAATGCAGATCTTCCTCTTCCGTGCTGCTGTGCTGCCTGAAAAAGTGATATTCTAATATAAAATAAACGAAAGTTTTAGTGAATCGATAAAATACTTCTCAACTGAATTTACGCCTTTAACGCCTTCTGGAAACATTGATATCGACAGCATGTCACCACAGCAAAAACAAGCTTGGCAACAGCCCCATACATTCTATCTCACTTCAAAACCGGTTATAAATTTCAATAAATTATTACTTTTAAATATGATATGGTAATCAAATAAATGTATTTGATCAGCAAACAATCTTTCTGTCTTTTTGATACGATAAGAGAGATTTGCCATAACTAGGATAAGCATCAAAACTTTCAGTCAGCAATTGATGTATTCGTTCATCATTTGGGCGTCGTTATTAATGCGTACACAGGTGAGCTGACACAGATTCAAACAGTTGTCCATGTTGATACTTTTATTCTATCGCTGAATTCTGTGACACCGTCTATTGGAAATACTCATTTATCTATGCAGTCACGAAATCTTCGTGGTGTTATTCTCCAAACGCAGTAAGTTTGACACTTAATATAGTAAGATGTATTTTTGCAGGAGAAATGAACGCATCATTTGCTCGGAGTTTCAAATTAATTCATTTGCAGATTAACAGTTGCATATTCAATACAGTGCAGGAGTACTTTAATCGGACAAAACTGTGATTTAACTTGCAAAGAAGCAGTGGCTAATACAGCAATAGCAGTATGCCAGTCTAATATAACAAACTTTTTCTATACTTGCACTTATATGGAAAATGGACAAGTAAGCAGCTAACTTTAATATTGACTCTCTTTATATTTGCTTATTTGCTCATCAGCTTACTTTTTTGATAGTGTGAAGGCATTCAGTGTAACAATAATTATTTTATTGATTATCTGTTTATTTCATAATTTTATCTGTGGCTAAAGAATGTTAATATTAGACCATAACAGATGCACAAAGGTCATACTTGCGCAGTTCATGCCAAACGTTAATTTAGGTCCAAAACTGCCTTTCATGTCCATGGGGAATTACTCAAGGATCATACTGTCAAAATTCGAATGGCGGCATTCTTGCTCCTTCTGTTGCAGTCAGTAAATGTCCTCTTGCTATTGTTTTTGGTTCTATCTTTGATTTGTGATTCTTTCAGAAAATCGTTACTTATTTCTGGCTTTCAGAATTTCGAAATCTTGAATTTCAGGATGTGGTGTCGTCCAGTTTTAAAGTCGCAACAATAGTTCTCGGTGTCTTTGTCGGTATTCTGCTTATTCTCCTTATTCTCATCATATTCTATTCTATACTGTACGTTTTTTCTTTTCGACAAAAAAACTAAGTCCCAAAGAAACGGAATGTTTCTCAGATTTCGGCATTTCTACGAATACTTGACGTACTCAAAATGAAGATTGTACTGCAAAATTCGGGATCCAAGTGCCGCAAAGACAATTGAAGTCTCAAATAATGAAATTATTACTAATTGAATCTTTGCAGAATGGGTAGACGATTGAAAGGGAGTGTACACTCCTACAATAACGCAACTTCCAGGCATAATTATAGGTCAACACTAAGATCTGAAGGCACCGCCAATCGTCCACTGTTGCAAGTGAGTTTTGCTGGATTCTTGAAGTTTCGAGCTTCATTTTTATGGACTAATTAGAAAAATTTAGTTTTTTACTGCATCAGAGATTGTTTTTCTGGAAGTTTAACGACGAAAATAATATCCCTTTCTATTGAAATTATAAAAGCTTTATAGTCGACTAATAATGAGTCACGTAACCAAGTTAAACGTGCACCAACAGCTGCACCGTGTTCCATTCCGCAGCTTGACGCTCTACCAGCTAGTAAGTTCTTTTTTCGTTCAATTCTTTGAAAGAATAATGGGATTATTTTAAATCGCAAGTTTTGGCTTTCATTTGTTTAATTTTCTACCCGCAGCTTCAAGTGCGAATGTAATTTTCATTATATAGAACATGCATAATAGTGCTGTGAGTTGCCTTTCACCAAACCTCGGCCTACACTTTTGATGTCCCAGGACAATTTATGAACAAGAGATCAATTTAATAAGTCACAATACTTTTTTTTTCCAGAGTCATCTCTTCGGAAGGCGGCACTATTACCACCGGCGCAACTTTATTGTGTCCCATCCCTTAATGATACGTTGAACAGTACCCTTTCTAGTGTGCCTTTACCACCAAGTAAGGAAGCAGATGTCTGATTTCATTCTGTTCCACTGTTCACTTCTTGCGATTTCTGTTGTAAAGCTCAAAAATTTTTAGGTGCACACAGCATCAGTGCTTAATTTTACTTGGTGAACGTCTTCATTGTTAAACTTTCCCCAAGTTATTCTCAAATTCTTTAAAAGCATATAAATTGGCCCCTTTGCTCTGATATCTTTTTTAGCACTTTTAGAGAAGTGAGAAAAAGAGAAAAAGACAGACAGGTATTAGTGTAATCAATTAAGAGTACCTCATTTAAAATTCAAGAGTTCTCTTCTCTACGAAAAATCATTGTTGATCTAAGCACGCATCAGTTTTTGTCTTTTTGGATCGCGTCTATAAATGCTCGATATGAATTTTATAAAGATATCAAACAGTTTTATGCAATTATGCCACATAATATGGCAATCTTGTGTCAACTCACTGTTAAATTAAATGAACTTTCTAAAAATTAAACTAATTTTTTAAAATTAAGCTAATTAAACTTTTGTGTCTTTCATTAAACAACAATTATTATTTAACGCATCTTTCTGTACCTTTTCATGAATCACTCTGACTTATTGAAACCATAGATTCGAGTTTTGACCGGTGAAAGCATAACAGATTTGTGCGGAGAAAGAGGTTCACATTAAGGATACATATTATGTTCAATTAGTACACATGATGAATATTGGTTAAGTTTGCATGAGATTGTTTTGATTGAACTTCGCTAATGTGTCATATAACTTATTACTGATTTATGTCCTTAATTTTTTTGTATTTCTTGGTTTTGTTGTTATTCTAAGAACTTTTTTTGCTTACTTCCGTGTTTCATAACCACATTCGTTTACAATTTTCTTTTGATTTCATTTACTTTTACTTTTGTTTATTTATTTATTTTTTGTTTGCTTTTTTTTTTTGCCTAATGTTCTCTTTATATTATTCAACAATCGAAGTTCATCATATTCCCATTATATTCGTTGCTTCAGCAATGATCTATTTACGATATGTGTAGGCAGGCAGCTTAATAGGTTAACACGCATTTGTTATTGTAATTCGTGTGATTTTATTTTTTCAAATTCAAGATTTCATTTGTTAAACAAGCTTTATGGGTGATCAGGAAGTATTTATATTCGTTCAGAATGCTCGTTAGCACTTTTTCCTATTATTTAAACAAAACGGGCCAAACGTTAGGAATGAGATTAGAAAAAGGCTGTCAAATTCACATGAGACAGCAGTAATTTTTCCAGCGAATCAGAGGGAACAAATTGCTTATTTGAGAGTATTTGGGTTCTAGCTGTTGTAATGGTTGAATGCGGCATGGAAATCCAAGTTTTTGTGAAGGATCATCTAATTATTGTTGTCATTAAGGAAAGGAAGAAGTAAATTTGATTCAATCTGATTTCGTAATTGAATGAATGCAAATGAATTAATGGTTCCTTTGTTGGTGGCTAAAAAAGAAACCTTTCCCTAGCAAAAGTTCATTTAACTTTTGACGCATTGAAGTAATGCTTTATCAGTGTTATGCTCAATCACATTTGCTGAAAGTGAATTATTACTTACACTATTGTGCCAAATAAAATTTTTTTTCTTATCAGTGAATCATAAAATTTTATATTGATTATATTTTTTTTCTTCAAATAATGTTTATATTTTTCTTTTCATATAGAATTTTTTTAAATCACTTTCATTCTTTTTATATTGTAAAGTTCTTGAAAATTTTATAGAATTCAGTTTTCTTCAAGAACATTGCTGATGAGATCAAAAATTTTCAATTGTTCAAAGAGGCTGCTTGATGAATCGCACAACATAAACATACGACTAATACATGCACCTGTTAAATTATTGCTGAACAAACTTCCTCTAATGTAGTATCGAATCATTTGTCGAAGACGAAATCTCTCCTTTGAGATGAATCTAATTAATTATGTGACCATTTAAATGAACAAATTCAGGAAAATCATCAGATATTTCTAAGATAATAAGTTACTAATAAACTTTTAAGTAGTAGGAAACGACAAGGTAGATTTTTGGCTTTTTTACATTTTTAACTTATTTTTCGCCCTTTTTAATTCATTATTTTGTCCATATTTTGTTTATATATGTTAATTTTAGAAACTTTTATCTTGAAATGTAGGAAATATTTTTATATGTAAATTATTTTACACCAATAAATCGCTTTAAAAAAGTCGCCGTAGAAAATATACGCACAGTATGTATCCACTGAGCTATGTTTTGATCGAAATAAGGTTCCAAATTAGAAAACAGAACTCCTTTCAGCTCATACATCATCAGCGATCGAATCACAGTGTAAGAAAATCATCTCAAAACGATCTTACTACTGAGAATCTTAATTGTTGATCCTACTCTTACTGCTCCCAGCACTGTTTCAGTTTCATGATGTCGCAATATCAGGTGAAGGAACCCTCTAACTATTTCCAAAACGATATGTTATGATTAATGTTGTAGTTGTTATTATACGAATGGATATTTTTTTCTTTTTCTTGATTTCTATCTTCGCTTTGTTAATTTCTGTCTCTTATTAATTAAGTGAGTAGAGATCATATATCCCAGTTCAGTAGTGCATCTCTGGTTCCAAACTGCTGGTATTAAAGTTCCGAATTTAAAGTTTAGAAAAAAAAATGTAGTTTAAAAGCGTAATCTTCATGTTCATTCTGAATTGCGATTTTCGGAGAATTCAAAACAGAGAGATTTAATAGTTTTTAATGCGATTTTAACTGTAGATCATCTTACTTTGTGAAAATTGATGCTAAATTACAATTTCTTATTTTTGCTTAAAAGAAATTAGGCAATCCCCGTTCTTAGGTGTCTAAATTCAATTTTTACTTCTTTGTAAGCAATTCAGTTCTGGCATCCATTATCACTTCTGCTTTAAACCCTTTGATTCTCTAAATACAAAGTCGTTGCAACATATACCCGATGTTCCTTTTCATCGAAAGGTGAAATTTTTGAATTTCATCGTCATTAAGCCTGTACTGTGAAAATGCAGACAATCATGGGAAGTTCAATCCCATCCTCACTCAAAAAATATTTCAAATTCTTTAAAATCAAATATCTCCTTCAATAAAGGAATATGCTAACTTCTACATCGTGGTGAATCCCCGAATTTCTCCTCTGTGAACACAAGCATTGAGTGAACCATGTTTTGCATGAAAAATGAAGTATATATATATGTAGTAGAATTTAGTTTTTACTTGTTAATTACTAGTATTTTTTCGTAAACTTCATCCTGAATCAAATAAAGTCTAAAAATGCAATTTCATTGAAAGAAACCGTTCAATTTACAGTTGTTTTAGTATTTCGTGGGAAAGTGCGCCAACCTCTTCCAGTTGCCTCATAGATTTCTCTTGGCTTAGTAATTAACTATTTTAAATGCAGCCCCTCACTACGGTATTCTATTTACCGCACACATTACTTCGATAGCGTGAAATACTGCTTCTATTAACTTAAGGGCTGTGAGTTATTTGCATTGCACCGTATTTCAAAAATTAATTAAGTCCAATTGAAGGGCAGAAAAAATAGTACTGCATTTGAGGTTCAATTCTTGTACTCTCGATGATCAATCAAATTTCTTTTTTATTGCTTTTTTCATTTCATCTTAAATAGAAAGAAGCGTGAGGCATTTTTCAATAATTTAGACGGGAATATTTGAGGTTGCTAAACTGACGTGAGAAAATTGCCTTTTCTTTTTTAGTTTTCTAAACACACCTATTTTTGAGGACTTCGACTCGACTGAAAACTTGAAATGAAAGTTCCCGTTCAATTCCACAGAAATTTCAGAATATGAAACGCTGCTAGAAATAATCACTTTGGATATTTGAACTAGAAGCAAAAATTTGTTAGGTCAATTATTGCATTCTTATTTTTGAACACTATTTCACCATACTTGAACCGAAGATTTTCTTTTTATTACCTGTTATTTGCGATCAGCTCATCAGCATAATAGTGTTTTTTATGTGCAACAATAGTAACAATGTTATCATAGTTTCAGTATTTTCGAGTAACTGCAGTATTTTCAATAATTATTGCTTCACATTCCTCGAAGCAATCATATGATTTTCTCTTTTTGAAGAATAATTACTTCCGTTGATTCCTTCTGAACTGTCAAACTACAGCTGCGAATCTTGCAGGATGGGAAAGTACTACAAAGCGATTAACATGTCTATTTTGAATCCAAGAGTACTGTAGTAACTTCCATTCAAAAATTTCCACTAGGATCTGAAATATTTACAAGATCTAAGTGGTTCGCTGACATTTTGAAAGCCAGATTCTTCTCAGTATGGGATGACAACACACAGAACAGAAGGAATAGATCAGATTTCGTAATTCGTTTAAGTAAGTTTTTTATGAGCGAAAATAATTGTCGAAATCTAGATTCTAAACCGAAATTTTACTATTTGTCAATGAAAAAAAGGATCTGCCACAGCAGCGATAATTTATTTTTCATTTTTTCATTTGTTTTGCCTTTTGACAAAGTATGTTGCACTCCTAAGTCATTTTGACCAGGAGTACTGATATAAAATTTGTTTTGGAAGTTCTTGAATGAGGAAGATAGAAAAGAAATGGGAGAAGAACTGTCATGATTGTATTCTATGTTGTTCTGATGGGAATCTTCAAAGCAGGAAATCGCACAGTCAATCAGTGAAAAAAATCGAAGATCAGTAAACGAAATAATTTCACCTTCCTACCTCAGGCAGACGGCAATATTTTTCCTTCCCTTCACGCGGTTTTCGACTTCTACAAAAAGGTGCAAAACATTTCCACCTTGCAACAACAAAAACATCAATCTGATTTGGTTGAACCAGTTTTTTTCCAATAACCATTCCTTTTACTTTGAAGAGACATGTGAATTTGTCTTACGAAATAGTTCAACTTAATGTTGAACCAATAGTTTCTGCACTTCTAGTGTCAATAATAATTAGAACAGCTACCACTAATTCTTCCCCCTTCACAAGTTGAGTTTATGTATGAGTTTTCAGATTCTAATGCACGATTAGTAGAAATATATCTCAAAGTATTTTAAATAAGTAATCACCTAATTCGGATCAATAATTTCGTGTTTGATGTTAATAAAGTGATGAAATTTTAAGCAAGTATGTGAGTACGCATTGTCCAAATTTAAGTGAGAATTCACATAAATGCTATATCTTTTTGAAATAATGAGCAAATCCGAAATATTTAACAAATTACACAAAATGTCATCTGTCACTTCTCTAAATAAGACCATTCATTTTAATTAATTTTGACTGTTATAACAAAGGTAAGAAAAAAAAGAAAATTTCTTTTGCTTTTCAAAAGAAAAAGAAATGCCAAAAGTTAACTCTGTAATTCTCCGGTTGATTGTACAAAAGATGACACAAATGGAATGAAGTCATGCGGTCAACGAACAACTTAACGGAAAGTATGGTACAAAAACATCACTGCTAGAAGTTGCTGGAACAACGAAGAACAAGAAAATGCTACACAAAGTGGAATTGCAGATAGATGAGCGCTCTTATCGGAGAGAATGGGGACATTAATGGAGCACTTTGAGGTCATTCAATATGATGATAGGATTTAGACTTGTATCACAAGAAATAGTAGATGAGGTGATGGAATTGAGGGATTTCAGCAGGATTGAAGTATAGTAAAAGGTGGTGAACTTCATATGTTGTTTATTCCATGTCCATCAAAAAAGTTTTTATGTACTGAACTTAATTTTTCCGACAATTTAAAAAGGTAAAAATGAGAACTGTTGAATTGTCTTTCATTAGTTCGTAATTTTATGTAAGGTTGTCGAGGTAAATATGCTTTGGGTTAATTTCTTAAGGAAATAGACGATGAATATCAATGAAGTTTTTTGGATTCAAATGTTTCAAATATTAATTTTGCTTTTATGGAAAGGCATTAACACTTTGCGCATTGCTCTTCACACCTGTGTTTTGTTTTATTTTCCCGTCGTATTTATGCACAGAAATTTCCATTTTAATATTTTGTAGCTATGAGAGATGAATTAGTTCTGGAAATGAATCTTTTGAAACGAATATCATTGGAAATGGTATCTGATGTTGTTTCTTTTTCCTCTCTGTTTGTATTTTCATTTTGCTTCTCAGTAGATATTTTGATTTCAGCTATTTCTCACAACATGCAAGTTTTAATAAACTTATTTTTGCACTTTTGAAATTGGCAACAATTACTCTCCTTTTACAACTCCCGAATGAAACATAAAAAAGGTCATACAGGAAGGTTTATGAAATTCATAGCGGCAAGTTTGAAACATTTTCAAATGCCAAGGCCGCTTTAAAATTTACCACAAATGCTTCATCAGTGAGTCATCAATGAGTATTTTCACAAATGCTTCATCAATGAGTTATGGAACCAAAATTGGTGAAACAACAATTATACATGGAAAACACACAGTGCACAAAAAAATAATCGGAAGAAGGTCAAAGATAAGATAAGAGGGAAGCGAAGAATCATAAGGAGGCAAGGTGAAGTAAAGGATGAAAGAGGAGGCTGGGATTAAGGATGAAATGGGCAGTCCTAGTGATGAGAGAAAATGGGAAGAGACTATGCACATGAAGAGGAATAAAAAATAAATGGATCGTGTTCATCCTGACCCTGTGCTTCTCTATGAAGTTTCAGGGCAAAGGTCAGAGAAATGAAAGGCTCTCATGAAACATGAACCATGTTCATCATGAACTCATTTCTTCAAGAGACATTTATGTCAGGTCCTGCTTTCATCAAGACTTTTAGTCGGGAATATAGACCGTCGTAGTAAATGCCTGTTGGAAGAACTTTTTAGCTCCATCAAGTTTTACATTTTCTATGGAAAATGCATAAAATTTTCCAGGAAATCTCACATACTCTTATAATTTATATAAAATAACGAGCAGAAATGTTAATAATTTTTCCGGTAACTTCTATGGAACATGTGCAAAACAGCAGGATTTATGGCGATCGTCTTCATGATTATTATTGCCGATATAATAATTGTGGTAAGTTAATTGAAGGATTTCTCTGTGTTTGTT
Organism: Loa loa; assembly: GCF_000183805.2. Taxonomy (NCBI): domain Eukaryota; kingdom Metazoa; phylum Nematoda; class Chromadorea; order Rhabditida; family Onchocercidae; genus Loa; species Loa loa. The sequence goes on from NW_018108527.1 coordinate 36,934, forward strand.
GAGCATACTTCCAGTTCCTCTACTTTTTTGCAAAGATTTACAATGCGATAAGACTTTTCAATTCGGAGCTTTCGCATGAAACATAAAGCAGTTACTAGTTATATTATAAGAAAAAATGAGTTTAGGTATTTCGCTTCCTTTTGTCAATCAAACTGAACTCTAATCCAATCCAAGTGATTATTTTTGTTTTTAGACTAGTTTAATGCGACGATGCAAATGTGACGAAGATGACGAATGCCGGGAGCAAGCATTGAATTCGCTGGATAATTGCTCCAGTGACTGTGGCTATAACTTGGCTCCTATTGGCGGTGATATACAAGACATGGTAGATTGTTTTGGCAAGCAAGGGCCAGCTATTCAAGCTGAAGAAATCTGCTTAAGACAAAAAATTGATTACAAGTGAATGTTTTCAACTTTCCTTCTTTTCTCAAAATTTCAAAATAGTTCTGAAATCTTTCAGGGAATTTTTTTTGTGCATGAAGGCGCATTATGCCATTAACAAGCACTAAAACATGTTTCAGATGTGATAATTGGTCTCAGCCCACATTCATCAATGAAATTAACTTCGATAATTTGGAGGTACTTCTGTCTGGAACTTTTTGCAAAATACTATCTGTCTGAAATACGGTCCAAATTTCAAATTAAGTTTTCAATTTAAAACAAGAAAAGATTAGTATTTGTGTCGCTAAAATAACCGTTATTCTACCATTGAGGTTTTACAGTGAATCACCGATATCACTAAGTGACTTGAATAGTTGTTGTCTAAGGCTGTTTCCTTTTTGAGTTCATTATTAAGTTTCCAAATTTGTTTGCTTGTTGAGGTAAATTGTTTGCTTAAGTTTAATTTATAGGCTCCTTCGTTGGCCATAATTGACATTTTTTGGTCCTGCAGTCTCGATTCTTTGGCAAAAGCAGCTCTTTTCTATCTTTCTTAAAATCTAACCAGTTGAATCGCTTGCTTACAGTTTACGTTCAATGAGACAACAAAACCGATTGTTGGTCCACTTATGCAAAAAATATATGACAGTTTAAATGCTATATTCAAGTACAACTATTGCATTAGATCGTGCTACAAAAATGTTACAATCGAGTGCTATAAAAAAAAAAGTAAAGCAGAAAATTTTCTTTTCAACTTCTCAAATATAATTTTTTGGCATTTTTTTTCGCTTATGAATTTTCTTGAAGAAGAAGGGTAAAATTTCGATTCTTCATTTAGGTTTGCTAGCTGCTAACAGATAAATTAAAAATCCCTTACACAAATTTACAAATCATAGATGTGGCCATGATTTGACGAATCGCGAAACACTCATCAGTTTCGCAAAGGATTGCGTTGGAGCTTATTCGCTATTCTACATTGAACAAATACAAGCTTGTCATTGTCTTCTTCATAAACTTCATCTCACGTAAGTTTTTGGAAAATTAAATTTTTGAATGTCGTAGAGACCTCAATCTTAATGATTGATGTTTCAAATCTTGATGAACTGTAAAGATTCCTTTTCTTTCAGGAAACTGATAGGAGCATGTGTCCATATCGGAAATCCGTTCTTGAAAGGATTCAAATAATTCTCATATTTCTTGCTAATTTCTTTTTTTTTCTTTTGGATTTCCTGAACTGTTATAAATGAACTTATTTCAATTACTGCTACTTATTCTGCTAACCATGAAGACATGATTATCCGCTGGCAGTTATATATTTTCAATTTATTGAATATAGTCATTGAGGTGAATCCTTTTTGGGAAATTTCACATTTTATTATAGTGTCAATTATGTTGATTCTGTTAATAAAATTGTTGAAATTCATCAACAAAGAAGTGTAACCGAAGTCGCCAGTTTATTATTGTCGCATTACACATATCAGGAGATATGCATTGTTTAGAGGCAAATAATCAAGGAACGATTTGCCTGCACCGTTGTGAAAATTGTGAGGCAAGCAATTAAAGAGATAAATTTAGAACAAAGGAAGAGAAGTAAACCGCAGAAGGAAAGGAAGGTAAAGAGAAAGTTAAAGGAACTTAGTGTTTTGACATTTATGCCGACATAGCAAGCTGATAGAGACAGTAGTTATTGTGTAAGTTGGTGAACGAAATTAGCCAATTTTCAAAAATAACTCCTCCTTCTCTCCGAAAAAAAAAAAAAAGAAAAAGACAGTGAAGTTCGGTACAGTGTTTTGATATGTTATGATTTGTGAATTTAATCAGCAATATATTAAGTAGAATGTAGAAATTACCATACAAAAGCTTAATGTATTTTTTACCAAGGATTTCATTTGTCAAAAACTACATTTGCTAATATGTTGCTAAAAATTTGTTCTCCACTTAGCCACAATCCCAATCATTTTATGAATGTTACTGAAAGTTGAACGTGTTGTTTTTTTTCTGCAACTACTAGGAATTGAAGAAAGAGAGAAGAGTTTATAACAAATTAAACAATTGCCAATGATCAATGGAAAGGATTACTATGCGTAAAGCTGGAAAAATTCTATTTGGAAAGTGAAGATAATTTTCTTGTTGACATTTTTTTCGGTCGCAACAAATATTTTTTTATGATAATAAATGATACTATTAATATATACTAGAAAATTTTTCTCTGGCTTTTCTGCTAGCAAAAACATATTCACGGGACAATGAATTTGTTGGCATTTTGCTGGTGGTTTGATTATGCAAATGAAGTACGGCCAATATCGGTTTACATATTTTGACTGAATATGGCGGACAGGTGAGGCAGAGAGGGGAAGAAAAAGGGAGGAAAAGGAATGATCAACATTCCTGTAAAATATTGCAGTTACTTTCAGGGACAAATAAATCACTCCCCAACGGGTTTCCTATTCAGACGTTTCTAACCAGACTGCAATTTAGTTCTTGTTTTCGTAGAAACTTTCCAAAAATGAAATCGATTTATCATATCATACTGTTGAAGTTGTTACATACACTGACTGTGATATTTAATATCACATGCTGTCATTCTCCCATCAAATGAAATTTCGTATGATATTATCAAGCTTGATCATCTTCATAACATAGTAATGTTCTGGTGACAGTCGAAATAAAGAATGGAATACTGAAGCAGTATTTTCTAAGGGATCAATAAAGTACTGAGTACCTTTGAAAGGTAAATTTCAGATTTTCAGTGAACTAATGCAGAAAGTAGATAAATGGACAAAAGAATAACATGACAGACAAAAATTATCTTTTCTAAATCTATCCTTCTAATCAATCCATACGTGTATCATTTTCATCCGCTATTTCTACTAAGAATTTATATCAACTTTGTCTAACACATTCAGTTAAACTTTAACGTGCAATCTGAAACCATGTTTTTGATATAACTGATTAATTAAATTTTTTCATTTTCAAATTTCTTTTAGTTTATACATTTCTCAACTCTTTTTTCATTTCCAACAATCTATTTAGAAATTAAAGTTGCCTTGCGAGTAATTTTGTAATATGATTAAACGTCCGGATTGTCTCAATTAGCAGTATCTCAAAGCCTATTGAAAAGTGAAATAAACTGGTTCACTCGAACCTCGAAATGTTTTCTATCAACCTTAGAAATCGACACGCCAATTCGACGTTGACTTCCGTATTTTATACGTCAGTGTTTCAAATTCTTTAAATCCTGAGATAATATTTAATAATTCGTTGTAAAAGTAGTTCCCGGACTTTTTTATGTCAATTGATAATTAATGAATGTGTGTATCATTCGATATCAGCGTCATATATGGTCGATGCATATTTTAGTTGCAGATGACAGAGTTACCACGACTACCGAGCAAGCCAAGATTGACTGTCTTCAATGTGGATGAATCAAAAGTGAATGTGCCACTTGGCCAAAGGTATTGCGTCTTTCATTCTTTTACTTTCGTGGGGTGTGCAATTTTTAGGAAGGATGAAGTCTTCTATGTTACAACACTGTAACATAGAACAGCGTACACATGATTCTTGGGGCAATCGATGATGACCTACTCCCGGCTATTATGGGCGAATGTCTGGATATCTTCCCGGTATTAGGTCCTAATGACATACAGGTAAAAGTAGTAAACTCTTATGGCATTCAGCTTCATCAAGATGTTCCGGATATCTTCCGTTCTTTCGTGGAGAATCTTGAAAATGATGGGAAAACAATTAATGTTGAGAGAAAAAAAAATTTAACAAATATGCTTCATATAAATATGCTGCTATTTTTTGCCTTATGTGTTTATCTTTTCGTCTGCCAGCAGGTTTGGAACAGAATTTCAATTTGATTTTCAAATTTTTTTAGTGACAATATTTTATGTTGTGACTGAAAAATGAAACTTTCATCCATTCTATTCGTCCCGATGCAATGTTAAATCAATAAATATTTGTTGCGAAGAAAATTTGTATTTATTGTAAAAGGGAAATGTGTAATAGGTTAAAATGTAACTCGTATTGATAAGGTAAAAGTTAGATTAGGTTCCGTTCCTGCTGTAATTTCTCCAAACTTTAATTAAAAGTGCCTGCATTTACTTTTTAATGATTGACAAACATGAAATAGAATATGAAAGAGATTGAAATAAGCAGGTAGTCTGTTTTGCTTCTCGAGTTGTTTGCTTGCTGATTTCAGAGCAATGCTAGTTTTTATAATTTCAATTGGGATAGGTATCGGAGAAATCTTTAAAGAATCATTTTTTAAGTACTGTTTTCGTTTCTTCATGTTTAATTAGTTGCTGATTCATTTATTTATTTTGCAAGTTACGGTATTTTACTACGAATAATGTACAGTCTCTCTTCTTGGCATGGGTAACAGTTGCATATGTAAAGTGGTAGCAGTTGGCGAAAATTTTCGCCTTATCTTACTCTTTCATAAGAATGATAGATACATTACAAGATACTATGAACATGTCATATGCAAGGTCAACATTTTTTGACAGATCATCTTATTAATGATTTAGCATTATGAAGGTCATATGGATCTTTCTTTTTGAAACCTTCCGTCAGGTGCTACGAGATGAAACTATATTATTACAACAAAAGCGCTGATGCTTGCCAAGAAACTAGAGAAACTTTCCTGATTACTTCCCGTTCTCACTGATATATCCTTTTACTTACTCGAAATACCTTCGTGTCCTGGTTGTTCCTTCCGAAATGTTGGCGTTATTGTGAAAATTTCGGTTTTTAATTTGAAAAGGTTTTTGCAAGCAAATCAAGCACAATTAAGTTTAACTGTTTAAACACTAGTTTATTTCAACTGGTTGACCGAATATAACTCATTCTTGCAGAAAAGTGATTCAGATATTTACATTAAAATGTAAAAAAAAGAGGTGCACTTATAATACTTTGACTTATTAAGCGGGTTATGAAATATCAAATGCTCGGGAAGCTGGGATTTTGTAATATTCACCACTTTTTAAATGAACATTCCGCAATGTCTCCTGTTTGTAAACAAATACAGCTGTATTGTAATACCATTCGAATTTTTTGATAAACGACGAGGTAGTTACTTTCAATTACTTCATTATTTTCTAATATCGTCCATTTAGATACGAGCATGGATATATTCAGAACAGTTGCAAAAAAGGGCTTTACCAACTTTTTAAATTAGAAGCAAGAGGAACCGGTCTAAACCGATCTTCCCGCCATAATCAAAATGTAAAAATATTTTACGTTTGATGTTCTAAGAATTCTTTTTCTCTACTCATCCGGGTCACTTCCATGATGTAAGTTATTTTTTATTATCAAACGTTCTCATCAAAACATATATTTCACTGTGTCAAAATTTTCAAATTTTGTTTTACCATCACTTTATTCTTGAAAACTGAAAGTCGTTGATATGTGATGGGTATTTCAATTTTAAACAAATTTTGCCAATTATCTTTTTGTTAACTTTATCACTCGAGCTGGAAAATTTTTCTTCTATTTCAATTGCCATTAAGCTGTTTTCTTTTTATCAAATGTGTTACATCTAAATATTAGCTATTATCATTTCCAATTTAAAAAAACTGAACAAAAATCAAAATCCTAGTTCATTCTCGCTACTCAGTAATGCTTTTAATTTAGAATCTGGCAAGAAAATGAACATCTTCTTTATGAAAAAAAAATCGCTTTTCAAGTTTCAATAAACTTCATCATGATTTTTCGTCCACTGAATTTTATTCACAAGAATATCATTGGGTATCTTTGCAAATCAAATGAATCAATTTTCCAAAAATTTTGCCGATCAAGCTATAAATCATTCAGTGTAAAATCATTTAGAATACATTCTTTGAACGTTTAAGAAAGGAAATTACGACATGAAAGGTGGGAGGAGAAGTCGGCATGAGTTGTTTTAACATGCGTATGTAAAATTGGTTTGCTGTGGTTGTTTCACGACCACAAATCGTATACCCTCCTTGGTGGTGAAAGACGGAGAAAGTTTATTTCTATCTGATTTTTGAACTTTTCAGATATTTCATTTGGACAGCTGGAATGATTACTTATAATTGGTGTTAAGCTTGCTTCTTGAAGTGTTTTTTCATTTTTGAGATTTTTTTTCTTTTTAATTTTGCGATACTTGAAGGTGAAATCATATATATATAAACTTTGTTTTTAATCTATTCTTTTGGTGAAATCATAAAATAAATTCCATTAATAAAATTACCGACAAACAACGATCCATCTCTTTTGGCAGTTTTCGCAATTTATTGAATCGTTCACTTTTTATTAGAAAGTATTTTCCTATTTTCCTTTATATCCTCATATTTACATATGACTCGTAAGTAAATGCTCATTAAGCAATATTATCGGCTTTCCATAATGACAATAATAAAAATTTGCTCGGTTTTCACTTCCTCAGTGATTTCGAACAAATCTTAGTAATTTATATCGGACTTATTTTATCCAACCTTTATTGGCTGCCATTAGCGCTCATCATTTTTGATACTGCATATTATTGGTAAATGTTTGCAAAAGTTTCAATCTGAAACATAATTGCATTTGTGTACTTATATTCCTTTTTGATTAATGACATACAAATCCAAAAAGTGGCAAGTAACTTAAGCATTGAGTATTGCCATTTCCTATAAAAACTTTTAAGCTAAAATCTCAAATAGTTTAAATTGGACTTTGAAAATTCTTATGGCCTTTAGAATGCAACCCATTCTAGAAATATGGATTTTTGCAAGCAAAGTTGTTATACTAAGGCGATGACGGCTTCTTTTTAATTGGTCTATTGAACTTGGTGAGTTTTTACTGGTTTACTTTCTACTGCCACATAAAATAGTGTTAAGTTCGATTTCGGGGATTTTTCGAGTTATGATCTACAGTCATCAATTTCTGAAATAAAAAAGCGAAGTAACTGAAAAGAATCCCATGACTTTTTCACTCGCATTAGCAATTTGTCATTGAACCATCAAAACCTGACCAAAAATAAGTCCATAAATGTCAGTAGTTTTAATGCTTTCGAGATTGTTAATGAAAAAAATATATATATGAATATTCAACGAAATCATCAAAAAATGGAATACACTATTAGATAAGGTATTGAACAAGCTAACTAATTGTTTATTTCTTTATTGGAAGCATTTTGGATTGACCTTAATAAACAAAGAATTATTTCATAGAAATATTTACTTCTAAATATAAAATATTTGAGCATAGTTTGAATGAAACAAGAAAAAATTTTGGCAAAATTTTGTGCCAATTGAGTAGTAGTATTGAATAGTAAAAAAAAAAAAACAAAACCGGTTAAAAGAGGTGAACTGACAACGATATTGTAAATGAAGGATCCTAGTAGCATCTTAGACGATACTGTCAACTATCACCTGCTGTGAGGAGAACAGATTGGCTACCATCCAATTAGCATCCTTTTTTCCTAAATTATTTTGTTTTTTTAATGAATTGATATAGATTTTCTGCATTATTTACTACATGTTTTGTGTTACATTGCTGTATAGCAAACTAATTAGAAGGAAGCTTAATGTACCTGGACTATGTTGTTGCTATTGTAATATCCAATTAGCTTTATTTTAAAGTGACCAGAAGTCATGTGTTTCTCTGAAAAACTCTGCAAGAAAAGAAAAAGTTGCTGATTTTTCTATTTAGACAAATTTCTCCAAATATTTTGTCCTTCAAATTTTATGATAGGTGAAATTTTGCAGCTAGTTTATCCATTTAACGTAAAATGAGTAATGGTATAGGAAAATCAAATAAAGAAATGATCAATGGAAATCCAAAAAGCAAATTAATCGCAGCTGGTCTGACTGCAATTTGTGGCACTAGCCACAAATGTGTACGAATGAGTAAATACTACCAGTAAGACTGTTTGTGTATTTTTAAGGTGGGGGCCGTGGTGGAAAGTTATTAGCTTGATGAAGAAAGAGATCTTCCGGGAAAATCAGTCAGCAGTGGCTAATTCAAAAAATGATTCTGCAACTGAAACGAGGTTTGTGACAACACCTTGTGCCTTTCACAATGGCAAATAGTTGTATGCTACGGCAAAAATTCATTGCTTGCATCGAGGATTAACGGGAAATCTTGAAAACATCAAATGCTAAGTACCAACTTCCTGACTTTGTTTCTTAAACTCCAAAGTTAAAATTTTTTGTTGTTTTTAACATTGTAAAACTTGCAAAATTTTCATATCAAACATTTCAAGCCTGCAAATTTGATTAAACGAAGAAGTAAAAGAGAACGAAAATCAAAAAGTTTTGAAAAAGCGCATGAATTTCTTTTACTTTGTCATAGTGCTCATAATTTGCTTAAAATTTTTATCCATTTCCTTTAAATAATTCAAAAAATTGAATTGTCACAATTCTAATTTTTTTAGTAAGTGGAAATAGAATACAACCGTATTCAAAGCAATTGGCATAATGGGGGTTTAGGCATAAGCTTTATCTTTCGCAATTTCAATTTCATATGAGGTTTTTGCAGTGTAAATGCAACAGGTGGAAATGCAGAGATTCGACAAGATAGAAATAGTCGGCAAGGAAGTATCATTATTGGGATCGATAAGGAAGGTTGTTTGTTCTCTCTTATCACTACATTACTTAGAATTTTTTTAATAAATGTATCATAATCATAACTTGGATGATGAGGGCTAATTTTTGCATCGTAACTCCTTGTAGATGATTCCCGCCGTTTTTCAATGTTATGGGACTCATTCAAAGCGAGGAAAAGTATCGGTGGAAATAACTTGGCTTTGTTCGAAGAGCCAAGTGAACCTTTCATTAGTTCCTACCTCAAAGGTTACACGACGCCAGGACCATTAGAACGTGAAAAAAGCAAGCATGCTAAGGTAAGCAGTATTTATTCGTTAGAATCCCCGAGTTTAAAAAAACTTTAATCAAACGGTTATAAATTCCAAGAAAAAATTGTATGTTATTTGTAAATAAATGTTTGACAAATATGCATTTGCAATTGCCACTTTGTATTTTTAGGCAGAACTTGGTGTTATGCTAGGTGTTTATTTACCAACAATTCAGCATATCCTTGGTGTAACTATGTTTATACGCCTTTTTTGGATGGTTGGTATCGCTGGTATCGCTCAAACCTTTTTTCTATTGTTCATCTGCTGCCTTTGTGTTAGTTGTCACCTTCTGAATAGTTTCAATAAATTCAGTTAATTTGACAAGATTTGAGCACTGATTCCAATTATTTCATCTAACACTCAATAATACGCTTGATCCTTTGGTATTCATTTTATCATTGTTTCTCTCCTTTAATTTATTTCACTCTTCTGTTGAACTTCTGCTAAATTTTTTGTGGACTGCCATGATCTACCTGACTTTCTGCTTTTTTATTTCTTAATAATTAAGAATTTGAAAGCGATTTTTGCACCTTAAACACTAAATTCGACACAATTGTTATGAACACTTTGAAATTTCTTAAAATCAACTAAATGAATTATTTGTAGACGTTCTTGACCTGCATAAGCTTATCAGCTATAGCAACAAATGGCGTCGTAGAAAGTGGTGGTGCATATTTCATGATTTCGCGAAACCTTGGACCTGAATTCGGCTCAGCTGTTGGCATACTATTTTATTTAGCGAATACTGTTGCTACAGCGATGTATCTTGTCGGTGGCGTCGAAATATTACTGGTCGAAAATTCTCTTTATTTTGGACTATGCCATTAAAATCTTAAATTTTTTAACCCAACTTCCTGACGAAATTTTTGGACGAAATTTCAAGTTTATGATTGGTTTTTAGACATAATCCTGAGCAACTTCAGGAATATGTAAGACTAAGAGTTTGCCATCAAATCTCAGTTTAATTTCAGCTTTACATATTTCCTGATTTAACAATCGGTGGTACAGAAGTTCATTCAGACACGGGTAATTTTTATTATATAATTTCAAGAAATTTTATCAAGAAAAAATTGCGCTCGTAAAATAAAATTTCCAGGGCTGTTAGGTTGGATGTCGCACAACTTGCGATTTTACTCCACCATTTTGTTGCTGCTGGAATTTGCAATTGTAGCAATGGGAGTTAAATTCGTCCAGCTCTTTGCGCCGGTGATTTTTTTTTTGTGTGCTGATAACTTTTTCTTCACGTTCAAAAGAGCAAATTAAAATATTATATGCAAGAGACTTAAATTAAAATGTAGAGATGGCAAAAAGAAAATTTCCAACTTTGATTTTATTTTGTTGAACAATTGAAGATATCACTGTTTTGTGTTATCCTATCAATCTTCGCTTGTTACGCTGGTGGAATCGAAAAAACGATCACATCGTCTGATGCACAGCAGTACGTTTTCAGAATTTTCAAAGTGAACTAATCTGCCGAAAACTCATCATTTGAGCTGAAATAATTAATTGATAAGTGAAACAGAAGAGATCCTTTGAAAGATTTGAAGGCGATTTTTGCGCAGTTAAATTTCCATCCTAATTTCATCTTCATCAAAAATTTAAGCCTTTAACATTCTTCTTTTTCTTTATATTTGTGGATTTAGTGTGTGCATGTTGGGCAAACATTTACTACAAGCACGAGTTGTTCTACCTGGCGATGCTCCGCTTTCTGATATTTGCAATTATTGTAATGCTTCTGCGCCGTTAGTTTTCTTTAAATTTAACTTTCGTTTCCTTCAATTTTTTTTGCGAATTTCAAATGTTAAAGTTTTTTCTTACATTTCCATCTGTCTTAATTCGATATATTGAGAAAACTTTCTTTGTTACAGTGGGCCATTATTAAATTATTTTTGCCCAAATGGCGAATGCTCCGAAATGTTTGTAAAAAATGAATTACGTTGCATCAATGGCTTTCCGGGATTTGGAAGCAGCGCCTTTGTCGGTAACCAATTGATAACTTCAGACAAAATTAAGAATTTCAAGACACTGGTGATTCTAGCCAAATAACAAATTCTTGTGACAATGGACAGCATTAGATTCATTGATATCGGAAAAAAATTTGAATTGCAGATAATTTGGGATCGAATTATGTTGGCAAAAACGAATATCTGAATGGAAGATCAGCTGATCGAAATGTGGAAATATTCCAGGACGTTAAGACAACATTTTTCATGTTGCTTGCCATTTATTTCCCAGCAGTTACTGGAATTCTGACCGGCGCTAACATGAGCGGTTCGTTTTGATAAAATGATTTTATTAGTCATTTGAAGTGAACATTTTAGTATTAAGTAACATCATTGATTTAATTTAGCACTTTCAAAGCTACAGTTTTTAGTATAACCCACTGATAAAATTTTACTTCCAGGAGATTTAAAGGATCCGAATTTCTCAATCCCAGCAGGTACTATTGCTGCTCAGCTGACGACATCATTCATTTATTTCTCGCTTGCTTTGGTTTTTGGTTCAACAATTAATGGCGCTGTATTGCGAGACAAGTTTGTTTCTTGTCGGCTTTTAATCGGAGATTAACTTTTATTAAATTCAACCTTGAAAAGTTCATATATCGATTGAAGTTTCTGAGAAATATTTTCCTCGCCTTAGTTTAAAATAGTGTGACTAAAGAAGACAGAATTTTAACCATGCAAATTTTTGCAGATATGGGCAATCATTACGTGGTGGCATGATTGTTGCCAATTTAGCTTGGCCCACAGAATGGGTTTTATTGGCTGGATCATTCCTGTCGACATTTGGTGCTGCTCTTCAGTGCCTCTGCAGTAAGTTCGAAAGTCTTTCTAATTAAGACGCACAAATACATTTCGAAGTTTCATTTTTTGACTGACTTTTTAACGTCTAAGTTTTCTACCAGAATTGGGGTTAATGCTGTAAGATGCCAAAATTTATGTATTTGATGTCATTATGTATGTAATGTTAGAAAGCTTAGAATTATTTCCTCAGTTTTTGCTATTGTAAAATCTGCAAAAATAAAGCAAATCCTATAGAATTAATTGTTTTTAGTCTTGAATCTAAAAAGACTTAATGAAGCTTAATATAATTTAAAATTTGAAAAGTGGATTAAAAATAAGTATTTTGGAGAAAACTATATGGTCCTGGACG
>NW_018108527.1:49347-70688 GCF_000183805.2 Loa loa
AAATTTTTGCAGATATGGGCAATCATTACGTGGTGGCATGATTGTTGCCAATTTAGCTTGGCCCACAGAATGGGTTTTATTGGCTGGATCATTCCTGTCGACATTTGGTGCTGCTCTTCAGTGCCTCTGCAGTAAGTTCGAAAGTCTTTCTAATTAAGACGCACAAATACATTTCGAAGTTTCATTTTTTGACTGACTTTTTAACGTCTAAGTTTTCTACCAGAATTGGGGTTAATGCTGTAAGATGCCAAAATTTATGTATTTGATGTCATTATGTATGTAATGTTAGAAAGCTTAGAATTATTTCCTCAGTTTTTGCTATTGTAAAATCTGCAAAAGTAAAGCAAATCCTATAGAATTAATTGTTTTTAGTCTTGAATCTAAAAAGACTTAATGAAGCTTAATATAATTTAAAATTTGAAAAGTGGATTAAAAATAAGTATTTTGGAGAAAACTATATGGTCCTGGACGATATATATGATTTTGTTATTTTTTTGAGGTGCACCACGTCTCTTACAATCAATTGCTAAAGATGACGTAATACCAATTTTGAAACCATTCGCAAAAGTTACGTCCAAAAACGAACCATTCAAAGGGTATTTATAATTTTACTGCTAAAATTATTTTATAGCGAATGTTATTAAATCGTCGTTTATCGGTTGACATCACTTGAGATTTCAGTAATTGATGCTTAGATTTTTGACGGAATGGATTTAGAACCTCGTTTTTTAACAGATTGGTAATAACGATTATAATAGCGGAATTATCAATACTAATGGGCGCAATGGATCATATAGCTGCTGTGGTTGATTTCTTCTTCCTGATGTGTTACGCATTTGTGAATTTGATCTGTGCATTGCACTCACTTCTCGGTGCACCCAATTGGAGACCACGATTCAAATTCTACCACTGGTTAGTATATAGATTGAAGAAAATGGTTTTATAAATAATCGCAACAAATCTGACACAACGTACTCATTACCATAAGAGTTAGGGGTTACAATGATCCGACAGACATGACATTGCTGAACAAATTCTTGATGTTTTTGACAAAGATAATAGAACAAAATGCCACATCGATCTGAACCTCTTACTAGATTAAATGGCCGGACCATCAGTTTTTTTCCACCTGGTCGTCATATCTTTTTTTTTTTTTTTTAATTACGACCGTATACAGCCTTAGGTGTGGGACCATGAGGTACTGCACTGACGTACTGACAAAGCAGTCATCTAGGTAACATAATTCTTAAAAAATTCGAAGTTTAATCTATCTTTTACAACAGCATCCCCTCCCTCTGGCAATATTTTTGATAAAACTCCTTATTAATTCTGAAATTCAATTTAGATGGTAGAAAAAACTTACTCCTCCACTTCTTAAATTTCAGGTCTTTAGCATTACTTGGTGCAGGACTTTGCTTTTTCATCATGTTTAGCACCCACTGGGACTATGCAATTGTTTCATGTGTGCTTTGTCTTGTTATATACAAATATGTCGAATGGAAGGGGTAAATTATTACATTGACTTTTTTTACTTAATTTCGGTGAGGAAAAAAGAAGAGAGAAAAAAAGGAAGAATCGCGGAATTCGAGTACTGTTAAGTTCGAGTAAAAGATTCGAGTAAAAGATTCGAGTAAAAGATTTCGGAATTCGAGTAAAAGATTCGAGTACTGTTAAGTATTATTTATTATTTACATACAATTTAGCTTTTGTTAATTTTTCAGTGCTAAGAAAGAATGGGGCGATGGAATCCGTGGTTTAGCCTTGACAACAGCGCAATATTCATTGATGAAAATTAATGAGAAAGATCCACATCCGAAGAATTTCCGGTGCATTTCTTTGTCGTAATTTTCAAATTTAATTAAAAACTCAATATTTATAGAAAATATATTTCGTATTTACGAGCCACTATATTATAATTATTTCCTCTAATCAAACTTCTGAAACATTTACTGGTTATCTGTGGTGTAATTTTAGACCGCAGTTACTGTTGCTTTTATCAATGCCTTGGTCCAAAGAACTTGTTGATATGCGCTATTTGAATTTGATCAATTTAGCATCACAGCTTAAAGCTAGTCGTGGCTTAACCATTGTTGTTGCATTCATACGTGGCAATCCTCTAGTTATCGATGACAGGAAAAAAGCAGAAGAGGTATGTTCTTCGCTTTATGACTCAGGCATTGAACCGTTGTACGATTTTTGTAAATTCGACGAGTTTTAAACTTGAAAGTTTAGAAAAAAACCTCCTTAATAGTTCAAGAAGGGGTGAAAACAAAACTTTGATAAAGTCTCATAATTCCGAGTAACCCAAACAGGTCAAAGCACGAATGGAATTTGACATGAATCAAATCAGGCTTCGTGGATTTGCAAAAACATTGGTGTACGGTGAGACACAGGTAAGTGTGACTTTCTTGTGCTGTCCGTCCAAGGACTATCCAGTGATTTAATGTAATGCGGCTGTATTTAGGCCTTTTCTGAAACCGTTAAACCATTTTTTTTTTAGACCACGCTTAATGGCCATCATCAAGAAAATTACTAGTTATGAATTTCATAATGGTCATTTAATATAAACTAAAAACCTGATATAGATTGGAGGAAGTGTTTCAACGTTAATTCAAAGTGTCGGAATGGGTGGATTACGACCTAATACACTTCTGCTAAGTTGGCCTGTTCACACTCACGGCTCTTCACGTGAAGCTATTGATTCAGAATATCATACATTCACCGGTAAATTTGGCCAATAGAGTAGGAATTTTAAGCAAAACTTATTCAAAATTATTATAAAACCCCTTGTAACTTGGAAAATTTTCAAGACTTTTGACTTCTCTGAAGATATGGAGAGTCTTATTGCATTCTGGTAAATCTCTAAATTTGTAGATAAATTGCATGTTGGTGTTGCAACAGATATGTGCCTTGTTGTTGCCAAAGATATTGTTAATTTCCCAGTTTCGGCTATTCGCCTTGTTGGAACCATTGACGTTTATTGGATTGTACAAGATGGCGGTCTATGTATACTTATCGCTTATTTATTGACTCAGAGCAAGGTATAATTCAAATAAATTTGTTTCTATGCAGATTTCCTAAAAAGCAATTTGTTAAATGAAGTAAAGTTATAAAGATCCGAAGTTAACATATTAATCCGTTGATTACTTTGATCAATAATTTTCAGAACTTTTTTCTCATAAATTTGGTATTTGATAAGAACGTATGATAATTTTAAAAATTATCAATCAGCAGCAGATGATGATTTCTATTCCAAGGTGTGGCGGGGATGCAAACTTCGAGTGATAGCAATTGCGCAGGAAATGGATAATAACACAAAGCTGCAAGCAGATCTTCAGAAATATGTTTATCAGCTAAGGATTGATGCCAGAATAATGGTGAATCGGACATCTTTCAATATGAAAATTTCCCATTAAGTTTATTTTATAATAAAATTCTAGTTTATTTGGATTGTAAGTTTAACAAAACTTTAACTTAGAATTCAAGTTGGAGTTTTCGATTAAATTGAGCTCGACAAATTTTGCTTTACTGTTATTCAGTCATATGACAAAAATCTTCGAATTTCGGCCAATAAATTGAAGATAAGGGTGAGGACAGAAAATTTTCATCTAATGAAGAATTCTGAAATTTCGAAATACATTCATAAAAATGTTAATTTTAAAAGACTTAGCATTAAAAAAGTCTGTTTGTACTAGCTTCACCTTTCGTTTCACAATCATTTTGTGATGTGTTGCCAGGTCATCGAACTATCAGACCCCAAAATTTCAAAGAATGCTTTCGAAAGGACACTTCTTATGGAGGAGAGAACTCGATATATGCATGAAATGCGTGAAATAAAAGGAAAATTGAGTAAAATATCGGTAAGAAGCATTGTCATCTCCTGAAATCGAAATATTTGCGAACAAAATTTGATTTTGATGAAAAATTTGAAACATTTAGCCTTTGGTATTGGCAGAAATGAAGCAAAATGGCAAGCTGAATAGTGATGATAATGATACGGACAGTGAAACAAAGGGGAAGACTGATGATAAAAATGATGATGAGGATAATGAGGAAACGCCGACATCGTCGAAAGAAAAAGTATCACCGCTAAAGAAAGTAGCATCATCGTCGGAAAAAATGCCATCAAATCATGATGAAAAGTAACTTCTTCTTTTGTTTCTAACTAAACAATTTTCAAAATTTATGAAATTCTTCCAAATTTTAGTTTCCAGTTTTTCAGTTATTTACCTGTTTTCAAAATTCTTCTGTCACAACAACAAATTTAATAGGCTGAATTGTTCAGTAAGTCATCTACAGTTTATTTTATATAATCCCTCTGCAACAGGCGAGTGACAATAGCAGAATCGAAGAATGAAATGGTAGGAGGTAATGACAAAGATGATCGTGACAAAAAATTCAGGATGCTCGACAAAAAGAAAGTATGTACTAAGTTAAGTTAACGAATTACTCTCCCTAATGTACCTGCCTGTTAAATTTACGATTAAAATACTGTTATCCTAACTCACAGGTTTTGCTAACGATTTACCCACTGTATAAGCTCAAATCTTCTACTGTTTCACGGAATTTTGCAAGACGCTGATTGTTAAATTCATCTAAACTGAATGTTTGTTATTCCAGAGTAAAATTAAAGGTTAGTTAATTTTTTATAAAATTACAGGTGCGCAAAATGCACACAGCAGTTCGACTGAATGAATTGATTCTTGCAAATTCCGCCGACAGTCAACTAGTTTTGCTCAATTTACCAAAGCCTCCGGTTGCCAAAGAAGGTAATGTAACCACACCGAAGTGAAATAGATATATGTGAAGACGAAACTTCGCATTCTTTCATATTCCAGTGTACTTTTGAAAACAGCTTAGCTAGAGATATGCAAAGGCTAAACATTTATTTGAGATTCATATTCAAAATTTTTACAATGATGTTAGATTTGAATAATCAAGCAAACTTTTAAAAATATTTCAGGTCTTGATGATTACATGCACTACCTTGAAGTACTGTCTGATAAAATTCCTCGTATTTTATTTATACGAGGAACAGGCAAAGAAGTTATCACAACATATTCTTGATTCTTTACATTTTTTTCCTTTGTTATTACACATTTATTTAAAGTAAAAAAAAATTTATCCGACCTTCCTTTCGTCTCGAAAGGCGTAAAAAGACTCCAAAGATAATAGATTCCAAGAATATACAAGTATTCTGTCACCAGTACGGTCCTAAAATGTTCAACAACAACATACATGCAACTTTGGAAACTTCCTTTGGTAAAATGTTGACTTAGTGTACATAAGTTTTTTATTTTGTATGCAGTGTTAATATCTAGTGTAATTACTACTTAGCAGATACTAATCTGAAAATGTGTCTGACATCCGACTTTGCATAATTTCATTAAAAAAGCTTGCAATCATCTTGTAACACACAACTGGAGAACCCTTATAATTTCGATAATTACGAAGTAACAGCGTTCTACGAATTTAAATGCTTTCAGAAATTTTTGAATTCAGTTACAGTGTAAGGCAAACTCTACGAATTTAAAATAGAAAAAATACAAGCAACTCAGAATATTGTCAGCTTTTTGTATTTGTACGCGAGTAACGAAACTTGCTACTGTATGACATCAAAAGCGAATAAACTGCATAATGGATAAAACAAAATTAGTTTGTTGAAATTAGCAATTAATCTGCTCCAAGAGTTTCCAGAGATTGCTCAGCAATTACTGTTCATTTAGCAATGACCTCTATAAGAAAGTGACTAATTGCTAATTTGCAAAAAAGCAATTAATTAAGATTTGGGATTTGGGGTGCTCATTAATCTAATTATGCAATACAAAAAATATTGCAGAAATACATGGGGAAACTCAAGCCTTTCAATTTCAGTTGGTAATATGGCTGTTGGTCAATGATCGTGCTCCACTTTTGTATTTGCAAAATACTTTTGCCGAAGTGAATCGTTACTCTTCTTCAAAAGATGAATACTTGGGTTACTGTGTAGACTTACAACAGTCTCTCTATGAAATTCAAAAGTAAGGCTAAAAGTTTTTGACATAGGACTAAAATTACAAAATTGAAATTGACACCACTATGAGGCCGCCAGAAGAATCAGAAATATTAAGATCAGGAGATATTAACATAGATACAATCAGAGCTCCTCTTAATTGCTACTGGAGTCCAAGAAGCAACGGCAATGTCATCATCAACGAGTTTCTTTGTATTGCTTGACAAGTAAAATAGCAATTGCCGTAAGCTATGCTCTTGCCTTACAGTTGATTAGTTCTTACTCTACATTTCCCTCAGGAATTGGACTTTCTTATAAGGCACTCCTTTTATTCTTCCAGTGCGATGAATGTTCGCTTTGACTGTTTGA
Organism: Loa loa; assembly: GCF_000183805.2. Lineage (NCBI taxonomy): Eukaryota > Metazoa > Nematoda > Chromadorea > Rhabditida > Onchocercidae > Loa > Loa loa. Next base: position 55,709 of record NW_018108527.1, read on the forward strand.
TCAACCAGTCAAACAATCAAACTAAACAGGACGAAATTGCGGCTATAGTTACAAATTCGGATGGAAAAGATGAAAAGCGCTTAATATATTTAAGTTATTCTTCACGATTGAAACGCTACTACTTCCAGTCTTATCAAATGGAAACGCAAGCTTGAAGTTTTCATTGTAAATATGTCAGGTGCTAACAAATTTTGAATAAGAGTACATTATTTATTCGAAGTGTTATTTTCAAAACAAGCAATAAAGAACGGAATATTCAAAGTTTATTACTGTTAGTTGAAGGTGATGAGAGAATTTCATGACTAACAACAGAGTCTAACAATAGAGACTCCACTACCATTCGACTGACTTTTTTCCTGTGCTGCACCTGGAAATTTTTGAATCAATTGCAATTTCTTAACAGGAACCCTCACCACAAGATAATCTATCTAAGAACTTTACCTAAATATTGACTTGACAGTACGATTGCTATCTGTATGAGTTCGAAATTCATTAATTGGTATTAATTTTAGAAATCAAGTGAGACACTAAAGGCGACCAATCATATAACAAATATAGGATACAGGGAGATGTGAGAATAAAATCTTACTTGTATCTTTCATTCTGGAAACCTGTTCAACAACCCTGAAACTGTCAATCCATTAATAATGGATTTTCAGAATTGAAAGTCGCCTACATATGTACTTGAAGATAATTTTCGTTCAACAGTTGCGGCGTGAGCTAAAACGATAAAAAATGATATTTCGAGATGCTGACCCTTAAATCATGGGTGTTAAATCATATTTCAGATCAAGCATGCATGTGTCGAAAATGATGAGTAGGTCAACTGGAAGAGACAGTACTAAAAAAACCTCCCATGTGCTAACATCTCACTTGAAAATTGTGAAAAACTCAAGAAATAGTTCACAATAAAATAAACCTCATTTGATTGTGATGAATTGGTGCTGCAGCAAATGGATCATTTTCATCAATTTCTAAATTTGCATCATCTACCGTCTTGCCTTTAGAAATTACCAATTAAAGTGAACACGGAAAAATAAAGAACATTCATATCTCTCGGCCAATTGTTTTGTGAATAAGCTTTATTCACATAACAGTTGACTGAAAAGTAAAAATGCAAACGAAGTGAACGAAAAACTAGATCAGTCTTAGAAAACTATTCAACAGTCTTCGATCGCTGAGTAAGTAGATCAAACATAAAGCAAGAGAAGTCAAAATTACTTGATGCCAAGTGTTTTAAATGCCTCGGTAGTTTGTCAAAACAATGTCCAAAACTACGGTCATCCATTGTAGTATTCTGTAAAACAGCTGAACTACGTCCTTCTGAGCTGAACGGCGCAATTAAGAAAGGATTCCACGACTTGTCATCATTCTGAAACCACATGCTAATTTCATCTATTTTTTTCCTAAAAATACTTGAAGAATTAGAACCAAATGCCGTTAAAATATTGTGCTTAAACATACCTCCACTGGTAAATTCACAGAAGAAACAGTTACAGCAACTGTCTCGAAAGGTTCAATTGTAAATCCTACAGCCGCAACTTTGTTACTGCTGTCGCTCGAAGCACTATATGGTCTAAAAGGATATAAATTCAACACGTCTTAGTGACACCACGGACTTATGGTATGGGGAAATAATTGGTCAAACAGTGCATCACATCATTTCCTAGCTTCTTTTTTCTTCCAGTAGTTCAGAAAGCCTAATTTCCGCTAGTTAGTATTGAGTACTGACTTTTTGACTACCTGAGAACTTTGTATCGAACGATGGTGCTAGAAGGATGGTGTACACTGCCTTATATATACATACAATGTGGACATGTAACAAGCAATTATATGAAGACAGAAAAGCAGCTGCCAGAAAAAAAACAAAACGCTTAGACTAAAACCACTGCAAATACAAACATGGAAATAACCTGAATGCACTTGATTTCAGAGTTTCAATGCCATATTCTCCTGCAATACCACAAGATGATTTCTGCGAACATCCTTAATAAGCAAACAGTCTTCAAATAGCAGTTGGGTTCATTTAAATTCATAAATTATTGCATATTTCACATACTGCTTTTTACACACGAGTCTCTTTTGTACCATAAAAATGAACTGAGGGGTTACGAAATCAGGAAATTGAAGAATAAGTCAAACCAACCATAACGGAGGTGGAAACATGCGAGCATTAGTCTAACAAATTATTCCGGGGTCTAAATTGACTATGTAATCAGAAAAACTAATAAAATTCGAATACCTGCATGTGCAACACCGATTTCTGGATAAGATGAACTGTTTTGTTGTTTACTGATTGGTACCTGCAGAAAAAAGATATCAGTAATGTGGTAAGTATGTATGAAATGAATTAAAACACTAATTGATGTAACGGGATTATAAAAATTAAATAGGAAGTGAACTCTGTTTACATCTAGCAAACGTGAACTGGAATCGGCCAAATTCAAGCGAACTGTATTGCTATATGGTTTTGGTCTCAATCTCGGATTGATAGAAGTGGCTGTTTCCTTCGGTGCAACACGGTTATCAAAATTAGCAAACGTCGATATGCGTGCTGACGTACTCGAAAGTGCTGTTGTACTGACTTCCTGCTGGCGCAAATTTTGCAAAGCATCAATTAGACGCAATGCTGGGACTTTCTGAAAGATGATTACCAATATAAAGAAAATTAGTGCTAATAAATGACTCTGCACAAACTTAATATTCCCAGCATCTTTTCGCAACATGCAAACAATATCTACTCTTAACCATTGTCATTATTATTATTACTTTCTGGATTAGCGATTCTGTCTACCTGTTATACCAGTTAGTTCATTTGGATGTCTTAAAGGAGAGCACGAATTTTTCATATAATTAAAACAAGAATATTTCCACTGATAATAAATTCATAGTAAATAGCCGTTATATTAAATTAACACATACATTTAAGTTACCAATGGGGCAGCGCTGTCCAGTAGCCTCAAAAGCAAGAGTTGAAACTTGATAAATATCTGGACGGCGAACAAGGTCCGGATCAAGAAGTACTTCTAAAAATACAAGTATGTGTTAATGAATTAATTATCCATATCTCCTTAAATCTTCAAATTTTTTGACCCATTTCGAAAGGGAATGTGTACAATCAATTGTCTTAATTTTCCACTAGTCCAATATCAAAAATGGAGCGCATTACTAGAATCTTTCAAATAATGAAATGACGCAATGTAAATCGAATAGAGTTTTGACAGCAAAAAAAAATCCTACATCAGCAGTTCGGGGTTCAGATGTTATAGAGGGAACAGCATATTCCACAATTTAACTGAAATTTAAATTTCGTCAGTAAAAGTAAAATAAGTTACTTATGATGGCACGTAACTCCTCCGGATAATTGGGTTCAGTTGGGAAATTATAAGAACAATTTTGAATTGCAAGCGAACTTTCACCAAACGGAAGACTAAAATAGCACAGCCTGTAGAGCATAACACCAAGCGCCCATATATCAATCTTTGTGCCTAAAATTCAAAAAATCTTTCTGGAGACAGTTCAACATAACTAATGTTGGTCAAACTTAATCGGGCAAAACGAACCAATGGGTTTTCCGGAGTAAATATCTATCATTTCAGGAGCTCGATAGGCGAGTGTCGTATAGCGATGAATCTCTTCTTCAATAAACTGCAGTGATTGTGTGTCCGATGACAAAACCTTCAGAAAGGAATAAAGTGAGTAGCTTTGCTTGATATTTCGTCATAAAAATTTAATCCTTAAAATGCTAAGGCAAAAGGCTGTCATTAATAACAAAAAATCTAATCAGAATGTCTATTATATAAATGATACACAAAGTTCTTTGACAGAAAACACTTATTCTAAAAAATGAAAACACTGAACGACTCAGCCATTTGAAAAACAAGAAAACGATGAACAAATAGTAAACAGTGCGAAAAATAACCTTTGTCGTAGCGCTTCCGAAGTCGCACAGAACATACACTGGTGCACCAGGACGCTGTTCATCGATCAGAACATTTTCAGCCTTCAATTACGTAGTATAAAGGAAAAAACGAAAAAAAAAAGCTTAACTTGTCACTTTTTATTATATGTTCTGCATAAGAACCAGCGATAATGAAAAACCTTTAAATCACGGTGAATCACTGGAGTTTGAGAATGATGCAATCGCGCAACTGCTTCACATACGTCGCAAAAAATTTTCAAAATCTCATTTGCCGATAGACAACGTCCAGCTAAATGTCGTTCATTCATCAGTTGCAATACACCACCTGAAAAAAAGCAACAGTTTATTTCTAAACTAAAAATTTGCAATTTTACGAAAAGGAAATTATGCAGTACGACCAATTTTTGGGAAATACTGCCTAAATAACGGAATATAAATGAAAACAATTTAAAAGAAAGTAGACAAACTTTTATAATAAGTAGTAAGAAGTGAACATTCATATACACCACAATTATTCTTCAGTATCATATGATCTATATACGACACAATATTTTTGTGTCCCGCTAAGCAACTCTAAATGTATATATCATAAATTTATAAATACCTCCAAATTTTAAACACTCAACTATACATACAGAATTATATTTCAAACAAAATATGAAAACTAAATTTAATCATTATTTCTGTAACAGAAGCAGATGTAATTATGGAAATATAAGAAACATCGCAAAAGAAAACACTGCAAAAGAAACATCGCAAAAGGAACTTTTAAATATCAATGTGTTGATTTTAATAACTATTCTTTATTCACAAATCATTTGGAAGCACTACTTCATGATTACCTCAGATCGAGTAATCAAAGTTTTTCTACTAATAATGTCGCAGTACACAGCGATTATAAATAGAAATCAATACAAATACTACTTAATTATGACAGTAAAAAGCTACTTTCAGTCGCGTTTGAGAGTAACATGAGCTGTTATATACATATCCTCAAAGCCGAAACTTCATCAACTGATGACATAAAAAACTCACAACGATGCGACATTCTCTTCGACATGCCTCCAACTGTTGAACATCATCACTAATAAACTGCCTTTTAAGCGCATAATGACGCCCCTGCTTATCGCTTGCCAAATACACAATCGCAAATCCACCTGATTGTTAAGAAGGTAGATGTTGAAATTATCCGGTAAAGGATTCCACAACAGAATTTTATATTTTACCTTCAGCAAGTCTTTTGTCCAACGTTACAGTGTGATTAGGTAGTTTTACAACTGATCCACGCCAATCTTTCCCGTCAGAAGTGCCAGTATTTCCTGTAGAAAAAGACGATGTCAAAAAGATGATTACCTAATATATTATAAATGAAATACTGGATGGTTTAAGGTATTACAAACAATAAAAAGTGGAACTGTTACCACAAGGTAAAATCATAATAATACTTTCATATTTTTTTCCTACAACGAAAAACACAACATTTGAAAACTCGACAACGCTTGCTGAATTCCACTTGGCTGTTGCTTCATAATGCATATTACTGCTTCATAAGCGTTTTTAGATCAAGCGTTTGACCTCCTGGATTTAAACCGATTTCTGAATTTCGAAGGATGTAAAAAGGAGAATGACATGAAGTACATAAAAAATACAGCACAAACCTCGGGAAAAGTTATCGGGCTGTTGTGACTTCACACCCCCAGCACCTATCCCAAATAAATTCAGTGGCATTTCAGTCCTTAGCAGAATAACGTTATCATCAAGAACTGCGAGAGCCCTTTTTGTAATCCATTGACTCAGTTCTTTCCATAACAATGAAAAGTGGATGTACTGATTAGATGCATCAAGTTAAGAACGAATAAAACGACATGAAATTAGAAGTCAGGAAACTCGTAATTTCCAAAACTCGAACCTGTTTCGTACCGAATATCCCAACAAAATGCTGCCACTTCTCTTATCATTCAAGCGAACATTTAAGCTAACCCTGGTAACAGAAACTCTTTTAATACCCCATCATCGTGTTATTTCGTAAACTTCTATTACTCTACCATTTATTTCGCGAATTCCTTCCTTTTTTTCTACTAAAATCTGTTGGTAACCTTATCTTTCAGTGCCTTCGACGTGAAAAAAAGTCCGGTAGTGTTCAGAGTTATTCAAACCGTCTATCTCCAACTCTTTATCTTCAAGCCGGTTTGATGTAAGCTAACATTCCGCACACCTCTCATCTTACGCATAAGCATCCCGTCAATTCTTACATCTTACGTTAACGCCGTGGAAATCAACTCCCATGTGTGCCTGATTACTAGTAGACATTCCTCAACTCAGTATCGATCACTCGTTTTCGTGTCGAGACCGGGTTATTTAGATTCTGAACGGTGAAGAAATTGAGCGAAATTCGTTCCGGTGAAATATTTCCAGAAATACTGGTAAAGAACTGATTTCTCCGGTGTATTCCTCGGTCCATCAACGTCACAAGTGCTCATTTTTGGAGTGCTTTGTCACAGATAGTTTCCTTAGGGTGTGCAATAATGACAGACTCTATGCGGTTATCTTTGCTGGCGAGATCTGTGGCAAATAGTTGTTTGTGGATAGAAATTGCAAAGATATTAATTACACCATGGATGATTCTTCCTTCTAGGGGCATTCAAAGTAACCAATATATGATTACATCAGGTCACTCAATGATATCTCATTTTATTAGTTCAAAGTTTCGCATGTTCCAAAGTTGGAATCAACAGCAACCATTATTCTTTCCCGCGTTTAATATGCAAACTTCTTGCTGAAAAACAATTAAAGTTTGTTTTGGGGATTTCGAGAAACAGGAATTGTACTATATATTCGGTGGTAAATATGTCAGTTTGAATTTAGTTATGTGACCAATTTAGCAGTGATTAATTGTAGGACATGTGTCTCGGAGAGTGACAGAGAATGATGAAAATGATATCACAGATTTGTTGAAAATTAGATGAGGAAAGGAACGTACAAGGATGAATGTCAAATGATGAAGGGTGACAAGGAAACAGATAAACAGGATGGTAGTAGGGCTCGTTCGGAAGAACGCCGAGCGATATGGACGCAGGGTAGTGAAGTGTTGCTACAAAAGTAATTCAAACCCGTAAGCAAACAGATTTAAAGTGGTGACTTAATAGCTGTCCTGCTTGGTCAATTCACCTGCTCGGTCAATTCACATTATTGCACAGTTTAACAAACATATACACCGACTACACCACGCGTACTTAATCATTTCTCCACATTACTTATTTGCTGAGCTCCCATCTCCTCTGTAATACTCTTTCGCGTTTGCTCAGGCCGAAAAATTTGACACTTCCGCCTTGCTCCTTAGGTAAGTATCTTCATATTTAACTTGAATTTTAGTGTTAAACTTTTTAATTTTATTAATGATATTTTCTGGTTGTTCTAATTAACATCTTCGTCCATTTGATTCAGAAAGGATGATAAGAGTTCAAATCTTAAGTTTTATATCATATAAGGTCGCCGTGCTTTGTTAATTGTCTTAGATAATTGCATATAATTATCTGAAATACATGGCTCAAAAGCGGAACTTCTGATTAGTCTTTTTTTTGAGCGTAACTCAAGTGTGGGAACTATCATTAATCGCTGATATGAATTTTAGGCTGTCTTATTATGCTTACAAAACGAAATTAATTCGTTATAGATGACTTTTCGCTGGAGTAATTTTCTGCCGAGTGAACAAGAACAAAGTCACATGGCACATGCAATTACTGCGCAAGTCTTTTCCTTATTTGGTTGAAATTGAAGTGTGCTGAGTTATTAATTGAATGCTTCATCAGCTTTTGAGTTTCTATTATCCTGAATGTGTGTGTCTGAACTGACTTCCATTCTGTCAGCCTAACAAGCTAACAAGCTGAAATTTCATATAGTGAAGGTTAGCAAAGCGTAAAGTTATTACTACTGATATTCATCGACAATCATAACCATTCAATGATAATCATCATACTGATGAGACTGTTCTTTGTTGAAGGACAGAAACATTGGTTATTGCCTAGTTCAAAACCTCTTTAAAAATTTCATGATAGCTCATTAAGTAAGGGTGGACAGATCCACATTATTTTGGATGAATATGATTATGAATGTAAGAAAATTATTTCGGCTGAAAAAAGATGCATTTTTTAAATGAGTTGTGACAGAAATTCTGTTTCAGATTGATTTCAACAACACCAAGTGAAATCAGAAAGAATCTGAGCGGTTTAATATATCATGAAAAAACCAGTAAGTCTAGTTCGACACTTCAAAAGGCTTTCTCTGGCGGAGTTGAAATATGCATGTGATGAAGTTCTAGTTCAATCTAAATTGACGAATGGGTTTCGATTGAGTGAATTATGCGGGGGTTTTTTGTTAATTTAGAAAAGAAATGGAAACTGTAGGAAAAAGTTTTGTTTTAGATGATGGTGGTTACCTATGTTACTACAAAAATGTGGCCAGCGACAATCCAATCACATATTTATGTAATATTGGATGCTGCCCAAACGGTTGTTGTGTATTTCAAGAAGTTAAACGGTTTGTTAAGTGTATTTAAGTGAAATGTCCAGAGAGAATTTTCCAGAATCGTAGCAATCATTATAAACAACTCTTATCATTGGTGTCAATACGATTTGATGAATAGATTAATTTTAGAATATCAAATTTCACGTGATATTTTAATGTGCTATCATTCGTCCTAGGGCATACGCAAGGTTCTGTTTTGGAAAATTGAGTCCTAAATCCAGGAATTTCTCTAAATGCTTCTGCCAACTTTCTTTTTAAATTATTGATGAACTGAACTATGAGCTGTCAAAAAAAAGTCATTCCAGGAGCGGAAGTTATGATTTGATGATTATACTTTTGTTAATATTCGTTTCTGCGATACTATTCACAGCAATCGCCATGCTTGTCATTTACTACATTTACAATCGCAAAAGCGATGAACGTGGCTATGAATTTAATGGAAGTTTTACAGAAGATAGTGTTGTTGGTTCACAAGTAATATGCCGTTTTTAGATTTTATATTGTTGTAGCATGAGTGCGCTTTCATTGTTTTCATGAATTGCTACCCAAAATTCGCTTTGAAATAATCGGCAGTCTCCGAGATTTTAAAGACTGTACAAGCAAAGGTTATTCTTTGATGCACAGGACAATTCACCTATAAGTAGATCTAGAAAAAAAATAACAGTCCTAAAACGGAAAGAATGACACAAATCTTATGAATATATTAATTGTCTAAAAAACAATGTTTCTATTATTTAATACTCCTTTTCTGTAAATTTAGATAAATTTGTCATTTTAGGTCAGTGGACCACCAACGTACGTGGGTGAACGTCGATATCTCCCTCATATCAGCCCTATGAAGTTGTTCTGATATAGAGCAAATGATATTTTTGGGATCTTTTACTAATATTGCTTGTATGTTAAATAAAGTGATAATTCTGGCATAGATGCGCCATCTTTTAATTTATCAATGCATGTGTTAATTACCATTTGAAACTATCTGGGGTTATAATTCCATTGCCACAGATATTACTTTTAAAGTGTTTGTCTGAGAATAAAATTTGCATATAATGTCCTGTGCCATCAAAACTTTCAATATTAGAATGTGCTTGGATTGAATTTCTGTAGGTTCATGATGATGGATTGTTTAAACAGAAAAACCAGCTATCAGTTTCAGAAATCTGATTTCAGAAACCGTCATCTGGATTTCCGTTTTTTAAATCCTACATTTCTTAAATGGACCATTAATCCTCGAGCTACACCATGCGAGTAGCAGAAACCTGGAAAATGGTTCAAGGGAGCAAATTCATGGAATTTCGCCATAGGATTTCAAAAGTTCCACTCCTGAAGCGTCCATTGGTTGCTATGGTTATAACACAAGGCCTCTAAGAATATTACCAACTCCCTTATTTGCTCTTCGTTTTGTTATTATTTCGATGTCTTCAATCTTTTTACTCTTCAAATTTTTCTTTTTTTTTGTTTCATAATCGTTTCAAGAGCTATCGACTTCTAGATTCCGCTAATTTTCTTAAGTTTTACATACATTTTTTAAATGGACTACTAACTTCAAAATTCTGTACCACATAGGAATATTATAAATTTGGCAAATGGCTAACCTCATTTTAATTACTGTCTCGAAAAATTATTCGTGATTTTGATGCCTCCTGAATTCATTGTTTTTTTGATGTTTTTGAGAAATTTAGGTCATTTTCAGCTGTCACGGATAAGTTTCATTCTCTGAACCCAAATATAAAGAAATTCTATAGTGATTGTAGTTTAAACTATTTCGCTTAAAATAACATCTTTCCATCAATGATTTGGACACTGATCACAAAAACCCGTTAATGTTTACGTTAGCTTCTCACAGATATCAGTAAAATTTGTCGTAACGGGTTTCAGTACTTAAAGAGATAACAGAATGAAGGATGAAGAGATACCACGAAAACATAGTACCAGATATAGTGATGCGCTTGACGAAATGCTGGGAATTCGGTTCAAAAAAGGAAATATGATTCAGAAAGGTCGTTGCTTTCAGTCTTGCTATGCTTTCCAATCAAAAGTGATCGTTGTGGATTTTTAGGGTGTTACATACCTGTGTTACTTATCTACAATAACTCGAAAGCAAGACTGTCGTCAAGATTTTATTTCATACAACTTGGTTCACAGTTTACCAACTTTAAGATTGCATATTTCAGCTGAGCGATTAAAACAAACGCAACTGGTGGAGAGGCCAACAACAAGACATGGCCGACATGGACAGGTAGTTACGGCAGGTGCAACAAACGATTCGTTTCTGCTATCTCCCGGACTTGACTTTACGAATACACGTCCTCCAGTCATCTTTTTCAGCCATTTAAAGGATAAATATTTCAAATTTATCGAATCTAGAAGAAATCACAGCGTTCAAGCCTTAAAAACTGACAATCTTTCCTAAAAATGAAAAGGAATGGTTTAGAAAAGTGATGTAATTGTGAAGCGCTGGCAACGACAATGTGAAGAGGAAAGAGGAAGTGATGATGAGAAGGAAGAGGAGAAAGAAGGAAGAAGTGATGATGGGAAGAAAGAGGAGGAAGAAGAGGAGGAGAAAAAGTCTAACTCCGACAACAATGATGCAAATAGAACTGAGAATAAGTCCAGGGAGGAAATGTTACTTCCTTCCTAATTTTGGAACTAAAAAAGAATTTGCATGATTACTTAGCCTTAACAAGCACCAAGTATATGGCTGACGTTAACCATTTGCTAACATAGACAGACCAAGTTGATCACTTTTCCTGTCAAATTTAAGGCCTTCATCGTTCCATACACCCAATCATATACTCAGTACTGACCTTTCCTTTTGAAATGCTTCGATAATTTCAGACAAAAACTAGAAACAGATAATGATAAACCTGAAAATAATACCATCGCGATTGCAAATGGACAAGATTCTGATCGATCGATAACGACAGTAAGACAGAAAAACCAATCTTCTGGTGTAGCATCAAATTCGTCGGTAGGATATCATTAAAATAATTTGAAAAATTTCAAAATCTCTACTGAAGATCTTAAACTGGACAAGTTTTTAATGACCAGAAGGTCACAAACTCTGGCTTATTCAGGCTATCAAGAAGACGAAAGCAACGGAAAGGCAAGTATCTAAGGGAAATTTACGTGATACAATGCGAATGCGATCGACATACACAATCTCAAGAAACAAAACAGATAGGTAAAGGCTGCTGAAATCTAAATAAACTTCAAATTCACATTAACTGAAATAAAGCCATAAAAGATATACAATGGAAAAGACGTTTGCTAATATTACATAAACTTCAGCGAACTGAGGAAACCAGTTGAAAAATATTCGAGAACTATCGCTCTCAGTGAAAGTCCTTCTGAGAAAGCAGCATATGAGGTAAAAGTCATTTTCCGATAATTTGAAAAGAAAAACGGAAGAGATTTGCAATAATTGGTAATATTTAAAGAAGAATTCCAGAAATGGTTTCGAGAAAAACTGAGACAAGAAAGAGAAAAGCGACGAAAACAGAAAGAGAAAGAAGAGGATGAAAGAAAGGTATTATATAAATGTATAAATTTCCGTTATTATCTAATTAAGTCGGTCTTCGCCTCACCAGATTTTTGCATTTTTTCTCAAATTTTTGAGTGGTTAAATTACAGGCCAGAGAGGAGAGAAGAAAGGAAGCTGAGAGAAATTATGAAATTTGGAAGCAACAAAGCGATGAAGCGATGCGTGAAAGGAGGAGAACCAAAAAGGAAAAAGCGGAGGCTTTGGCGAAAGAGAAGATGGAGGAAATGAAAAGAAAGAAGGAGGAAGCGACTCAGGTGGGTTAAAGGAAATGCGGAAAGCGGGAAAAATGAGTAATTTTGAATTTGACTTCCGTAGCCTTCATCTCCTTGAAAATGTCATTGCTTGAGAGCGATCGGGAAGCTTCACAGGAATACATCCTTGAAAATATGCATGAAACTGTTAGAAAAAGGCGAGAAACTGGAACATTAAAAAAAAGGGATTCAATCACATGAGATAAACCTTTCTAAAAAGAAGGTTGGACGACACATCTTCAGGACTTCTCATGAAATCCATTAAAATCTATCTGCGTTCAGCAATTACGATAGCTTTTCTGTCCGAGAAAACTGCTACACGCAAGATTATAATATTTTGAGATATAGCGAAACATGAGACGGTCAAACATTTGTGGCGGTAGCACTCAAATAATGTTAAGCATGTCAGCTTAGTAATAACAAAGTCCTTTTATGGTATTAGCAACTGGAAATGGATTAACCTTAAAAGTAAGAGGTGTAGTTTACTTTTTGAATCCAGATGTTTCAAGCATGGAAAAATGATCGACTGCAAAAGTTTGCGAAGGAGCGGAAACAGTGCGTACAAAATAAAGAAAATGATGAACTGAAAAAGAAACACGAAATGGAAATAAGAAACAATGAGGCTCAGAAGGCATTCAACACATGGTAAAAAGTTTAAAGATATGTTTATCTTGTCCTTCTTATTTCGGTCTCTGTGATTTGACGGAAGATGAGCTAAAATATATCTAAACAGTAACAAATTCTGAAATGAATTGCCCTGCTCCTTATGTCCAGCTTTCGATCTTCTGACAGTCTAAGGTACACCAGGCATACTTATTTTGTGCTACTCTTACTTAAGGAATCAACCGCATGTTCAGCTAATAAGAGGATAGCATAGAAGTGATAATTGATAAAGCTGACCATCATATAATAAGAAAATGTTCGGTGAGCTTATTTCACATTAAGGAAACAGTGGCATAGGAGTATTTTGCTATTCACACCCACTGATAGGTTATTCAGTGAGGAATCATCTCTCGATATTATGGTATTAGGGCTGACGGATCGATGATGAGGACAACATTCAAAATGTTTAGAAAAAGGCGAATCGACATATTTGCCAATTACTTTTTTTTTTTTTGTTGAATATTTCTTTGTTGCTTTTATGGCATTTATTGTGCAATTATTTCAACGAATTCAATTATTGCATGGGAAAATAAGGAAAATGAAAGCAGTTTGAGGTATGAAAAAAATAAAATCCGAAATGCGGAAGCGCGACGCAAGTTACTCAAATCCAGGAGGACGGAGGAAATCCAAAGTAGGAATACAAAGGAGTATAAAGAAGCACTGTCGAGAGAAGCTTATGATGTTTGGCTTCAAATAAAGGTTTTTTTTTTCAAATTTCCCGATTTTTTTCTGTAAATAAAGGGTGTAGTAAATAATTGCCACTTTAACGTTAAATTAAAAGTTATTTAGCTACGGAAAATGGATCAACGTAATTTTCCAGGAAAGTGAGCGCCATTTCAACGAATCGTTACAAGGTCGAATCATGAAATTTGATGAAATGTCCCGACGATCACATTTAGTTCCGTGGGTTCCACCAAGTAACATTATTCCACGACAGTTTATTCCAACAGGTACCAGAAGACATCAATCTGTCAAACGATCCATCAGATCTAACCAGACTTACAAAAAGTTCCCATCAGCAATTCATCGCTCCAAGTCAGCGCTTAGATAATTGCCTCTTATATGCGAATTCGTTAGTTTGAAGTATGGTTTTAACAAAGGGCGTAATTTTAGGGATTTTCCGAAGTTCTGGAATTTTTACTTTTCATTTTTTTTCCGAAGAAAAGTATGGGAATTTCAAACATGGTGAAGTTAATCAGGACTGTGTGAACCACTTAGTGATTTAATACAGCATACCTTTCGTCGACCAGGCATTAAATGCCAAAAATTAGCGTGAATTGACCTTCTGAAAATGATTCATGCTCAAGCTCTCAAATATTCCCTATAATCTAACGTTAAACTAGGCCACTGATCGTTTTCAACTCTCTATACTTTTCTGAATACATTTATTCATGACTGGAGTCATTTTTGAATTTTTGAGCGTTCTATTATCGAGCGATCGTAAAAATATACGCATCGATATCTTTGCATACCGTATTTTCACAAAAAGCATGCGTAAAATGCATTGCGAATGATTCGTTTCTTTCGATGAATCGTTTCTTTCTTTCTCAAATTTTAAAGTTTATTTATTGGCTGGAAATAAGTGTGGCAAAACAATTGATTTGATTTTGATCTGAAAAGCTTTGAAAATCAATTTATTTTTCTCTTATATGCAGCAAATAACTCTGTGTAATACACTTTTCAATAAAATAATCTATATGAATGAAATGTAAATTCGTTTGCCTAAGATCTTAAATCTCCTAAAGCTTTTCAGCGATTGCTTTGAAATTTTGACACGCGTTGCATTCAAATACGCGCATGTTTTTATACACCTGTATTATATAGATGTCACACCTGTGACAGGCAAAAAGTGTTTTCTTCTGAGCGTATGTATAGAGGAGGAGCTTTGGTAAGTTCCACCATGGTCATCATGGAGGTTAGCTGACATTTGGTATGGTTCATGCTGCGGACGTGCGAAAACACCGAAATCTCTCTGTGGTGTTCCCCTTTGTTAGCTTACATCCTCCTTATCGGCTTAATTTTATTTGCATGGATGCATCATCTTGTCTGGTCGATATTGTATGAATTTTATTTTAA
>NW_018108528.1:3047-5668 GCF_000183805.2 Loa loa
TTTTTTTTCTTTTTTTTTTTTTTTTTTTAAAAAAACAAAAAAATTATTAAACAAATTAGTTTGTATCAGCCTATTACTATTCGTATAGCTGTCCACTTAAATTTTTTTAAAGTGGACGAAAAAAAAAAAGCGGATTTTTAAAGCATATTAAACTGAATTTTTTTAACGATCTTATCAATAATTTCGAAAGGATTATTTGAACATAAATTCCTCTTAAACATCATTTAGTTCGAACTTTTCCTTCTGTCTCATATTTCCCGAATCTATTTCATTCATCCTTTGATCTATCTGTTACAAAATGAAATTATAACATTTAATAATAATTTTCACACCATCAAATATATCACTTCATATAAATTCTTTTAAATGAAAAAAAATTATTTCTTAAATTTTATTCATTTTCATTTTCCATCAATCCATACATTCAAAAATAATTTTATGTGAAAATGGGATGGAAAAAATTTCATTTTCAATTTTTGGTCCAATTTTTTTAAATCCTAAATGAAGTTTAAAATTTTTTTGAAAATAAAAGAAATTCAAGAAAAAAAATAGGTTGGCAAATATTAGTGATATTTTTTATTATTTTGCAATATCAATTTTCATATGGTTACTTTTACATGTTTGATAAAAAATTTTTTAAATTAAAAAAAAATTAGATGATAAATTTCCTTTTTTTTGGTTTCAAATAACTTTCAATTATTTTTTTGATTTTAATAATTAATTAATTAATTTGTATAGGATCAAAAATACAAATTCTTCCCTTTTTTTTCCTTGTCAATCCATTACAAGTATGCTTGGTTTTCATTTTCAGCGGTGTAAAATTTCAAAAACTTTCGTTCAACAATCATTAGCGAAGTGTAAAAAGAAAAAAAAATTGAGGAAAAGAATTTTTAGTTTTGTTTACATTATTTACACATTGAAAGTATACAAAGATTTTGGATAAATGAAGAGAAATTATTATTAAATGAGTGTTAAAAACGATTTCCAAAGTAATTTCTTTTAATTTCGATATGATATTTAAATTTGGAATTTTTTCATCTTTAATTTAACAAAAATAAATTTGATTAAAATAACAAAAAGAAGAAAATGAAAAACTGCTAAATTACATGCTGGCTGAAGTATTCATTATACATTCATTTTCCCTTTAGAACGGTAAATAAAATTAAAGTGAATTAGAAGAAAAAAATAAAAAAAAAAATGAAGGAAGAGATGGCATGAAATAGCTTCATTTAAAAATAAAGAACTTTAAAACAAATTTTCGAATTTGAATTTTGAAATATACAAAAGTTTTATATGCTTTAGACCACTTCACTTGTAAATTTAAAAAAATTTTAATTTCAAAATTTACACTTTGTGGTTTAAAATCTCTAGAAAGCTAAATAATTTTGTTTTAATGAATTACTTATTTTACACAATTTTGGTAAAATTTCATTATTTCATAAAAATTTAAATTGCTACTTTTTTCATTCGGAAAATTTCAGTCAATTATGATTCAAATCAATTCAATTGAGATGGAAAATTTTTTATCATTATGGATAAAACATTGTAAAATTAATAATTGACAATATTAGCAGTAATTTAATCAATCAGATTTTAATTTAATATTATTGAATAAATTTTTCAATAAAAATTACTTTGATTAATTATCCGTTAAATTTCTTATCAAATAAAAATGTCACATATTTCATTTCTTTTCATATTTATTCATTATTTGATATTAATTACTAATATATTACAGCATATTTGATTGCATAGTTCTTTTCAGCTAAGCATTTAATAAAATTTTTCAAGAAAAGGTATTTAAATTTTCAAGTTTTGTTAGTTTTAATTTATAGTTTCATAAAAATTCTTAGCAAGAGAGAATTTTGAAAGAAAAGGATCAACAATTAAAATAATTAGAAGAAAAAAGAAGTTTATACCTGTATAGAATAAGCTGAATTAATTTCAATTCGTCGAATTCGATAATCTAATCGATTGATCCTTAGATGTTGAAGTACCAAACAACCCGCAATACATAACAATACAAAAGCAGCAGCAACTTTCAATAAAATATTGATCGAATTTCGATCAATTTGTAAATAATGATAGGTTGAACCGAAAAAAACTCCATTAGCATTATGCTTCATTTTTTTGTTTCTGATATTATCACCAATATTATCATTACTATCATTGCCATCATCACCATCACCATCACCATCACCATCATCATCATCATCATCATCATTATCACCATCATCATAATCACCATTATCATCATCATTACCATTATCTTTCTCATCGTAATATTGAACATATGAGTTATGAATAATGTGATTCGGTTGCATATTTACGGTTGTCACTGGTACATAGAAGTTGGTTGAAGTTGATAAGGATGAACTTGGAAGTAACGTCATGCGACATCGTTCATCTTTGCAACAATTATCGTCTATTATTTGCATGTTGACATTCAGCTGAATCTACCATAATATTAAAAGAAAAAAAAAGAAAAAAACATGTTAAATTACGCAAAGAATCTATCATCGGAACGTGAGAATCTATCATCGAAACGTGAGAAACTATCGTCGAAACGTGAGAAACTATCATCGAAACGTGAGAAACTATCATCGAAACGTGAGAAACTG
>NW_018108528.1:6570-10053 GCF_000183805.2 Loa loa
TTTTCCAAACTTATTCACCTTTCTCTTCTAAAATTTCTCTTTCATGCATTTCGTCCTTTTTATACATTTTATTTATCATATCTTAAAATTATCATTTTCAGAAATTATCACGAATCAAATAAATTTATAACTTACTTTTTCAATATTTTCTTAATTTTTTTAACAAAATTTCCTTCCTTTCAACATAAAAATTATTAAATTCTTCAAATTATTTGCTCATATTTTAATCACTTTTGTAAAATGATAAAAATGAAAAATAAAGAGAATGAAATATTTGCTTTATCAATATTACACAGCATGTACAATTGAACATATTAGTTGATAATAAATGAATGATATCAAAATGTTAATGCGAAGGCTCTGAAATTTCTATCAAAAAAAATCATTTAAAATTATTGTGATTATTAATTAATTAATAAGATAGTATGGTTATTTTTGAAAAAAAATTCAAACGACTGCATAATAATGCATGCAAATATCATAAAATAATATTGAACTTATGGAATCAAAAAACAAAAATAATTAATTAAAATTTGTCAAAAAAAAAAAAAAAAAAACTCAATCATTCATTTAACTTATTTCTCTATTTTCCATAAATCGTTTTTTTTTTAAAAAAAAATTTCAACATAATATGTTAGTAGAATGGTATTAATTGTATCATTTTTAAATGATTAAGTAATTAATTATAGGAGTAATAAATTGTTTTTTTTTGTTGAATGATATATATTAATATATTACACAATGTTGTCGCATAAAGATCGTATTAACATCAATCATTTTTATTTGAATAATGAAATATGTATGAAAGTAATGTTATAATATTTCAATCAATATTAAACAATAATACATTAACGTTTAATTAATTATCGAATAAAATGATGAAAAATGATATAAATTGCGAAATTAATAAAAAATAAAATTTATAATTATATTAAATAATATATTTATTTCTTATTAAAATAGACATTGTAATTAAATGGAAAAATTTAAAAATTTTTGATTTTAATCGAAATAACTAAACAGGCAGTATGCAAACACTTCCTTCTTCCAACTGAATAATGTTGAGGGTGTGTGTGTGTGTGTGTGTTTGCGAGTGTGTGTGTGTGTGTGTGTGTGTCGATGTCTGTCAATCCGTTTGTGTCTGTCTGAAGTTAAATGAATCCTCTAAAAGCAAAACTATTATAAAGCTATAAAGGTCCATATACTTCTACCAACCATCACTATTACTACTACTACTACTACTACTACCATTGCTATTATTACTACTACTACTATTACTATGCTTTTAATACAACTTTGCTTTTGGGAAAGGTTAAAGAAAATAAACTTTTTTAAAACTTTTCCATTTGTTACATTTTTAGGATGCAACATAAATTTTGAAAAAATTTAAATAAAATGAATGAAAATAATAGTAAATGCAACAGTTTATATAATACATAACACATAATTAAATTTTAAATATATTTTAATCAAATTTTTGTTTTGGAAGAAGAAGCAATAGCGTATGGTTGATATTTCAATTGGAATTTAATTGAATTTTCATTTTTAACTTCATTTTATTTCTACTATAGATTTCACTTACATAAATATATCATTCTAGAGAGAGGGAGAGAGAAAGAGAGAGAGAGAGAGAGAGAGAGAGAGAGAAGGAGAAAGGGAAGGCAAAAAGGAGAAAAAAAGAAAAGCGAAAATGGAGCGAAAAGATCATTTTATTTTATATTAGAATCCACAAGTTTTTTTTTTTTTTTTGGAAAAAAAAAGGTTGTAATTAAATAAATTAATTCAATTATGCAAATAAAATTATTGGTGTCTGCTTAGTTGTCATTTAATTAATAATATAAAAGTAAAAAATTAAAATGATCGAAATAATTTCTTCCACAGAAATATAATGATCTATTAAAATTGTAACATAATAATCAATGGATGATAAAATCTATGCTTTCATTTAAATATAATAAAGAAACAAAAAAAAAAAAAAATGTGTCTGTTGAAAATTTAATAATCAATGGAGAATTAAAAAAGCAATTCAATTTGTCTGAAATTGGTGTTAGATAAATCGAATTTATTTTTTAATTAATTACAAATTATATTTCAATCAAAAAATTACATGAAAATTTTAGGAATTATAAAATTAAATGGTGAAACAATTTAGATAAAAACGTTAAATCTTGAAAGTTTTAAAATATTAGTACTTGAAAATTTTGGAAATGTGATAAAAAATGGAAACTAGTTAATATATAATTAATCATTTAGCAGTAGATAAATTAAAGTAATTTGAAAATTGAAACATTATATGGCAACATGAAATATTGAAATTTCTATATGATATGATATGATAGAATATGATTGATAAAATGCAAAGGAAATTTGATACAAATTGTGATAAATTTCATGACATCCATTTTTTGACATTAATAAAATTTTTTTCAAACAATAATTCCATCTTTGTTTTGTTTCATTCTTTTTTTTCCCTCCTTCCTGTCAGTAAATTACTTATCAGCTTTGAATAATTACAACCAAATATAACAAGCAATAATTTACAATAATAATAAGTAAACAAATAAATAAATAAGCAAGCAAATGAGTAAATAAATAAACAAATAAATAAATAAATAAATAAATAATAACGATAATTAGTGCTTAAATTAAGAGTAAATAAGATAATTATTGGAAATTTAACATTGAATAAAGGATAATTCTCATCATTATTGTTATTATTGTATGTTTATATGGAATAAATAATCGAAATAAACAATAAACTTAAAGATTGATAAATAAACGGATAAGTTTATAGTACAAATCGTTTGAGAAAGAAGAATCACATCACATTTCCTCAAGCGGAAAGAGGAAAATATTTCCGATCCGGTGGCAATGGGTAAAGGAGGCGCCAGGAAATAATAATATATGCACTCCGCCCTGATTGGTCATATACCACCGGATCATTTCACTTTTCCTTCCCCCGTTTTTTATTCTCCTTAACTTTTCATCGATTATTACCATCATTTTTTTTTCCTGAATACAACGAACAATATATCCTTAACAGGCTGATACATTTATAAATTTTTTATCAATATTTATCAATCAATTGGATGATTTATTTATGACTAATCAATTAAAATCACATTGAACAACCCTACTATAATATTAATGAATCATTTTGAATTAGATGATTCTGATGAAGGAAATTTGTATTCAAGCATATAACCTTTAACCTTGCACCACAACACATGAATGAACCACAAAATTAGGTATTTTTGATTCAAAAAATTGGCATTCACATGTAACCTTTAACCCCACACCACATATGCTTGCTAATTGCGTTAGAAAAATGGAGCTAATAATAACCGTTAACACTAATAACATTACTGACAATTAATAATAAATTACAATCACAATCAATAATGATATATTAATAAAGTGGTTTATTATTATTATTATTATTATTATTATTATTATTATTTATTATTATTATTATTATTATTA
>NW_018108528.1:10322-13884 GCF_000183805.2 Loa loa
AGCTAATAATCAAATTACGTGTTTCATTTTCATTTTCCTTAACAATTATTATCATTATTGCTATATATATACTAAATGTTACATTCCAGCTTGCTAATATTCAATTAGTTTTACAGCTAACATCCTACTTTTAGGATGAATAAATACGAATTTCTTTACGTTTCAATATATTTATGATAATTAACATAACTATGTTTACACGTAATTATATATACGTATGCATTCACGTAAATTAACAAATACATATATCTACCATTTCTAATGTATTATTCATCTATTGATGTATTTATATGGAATTCGTTCATGCGTAAATGATTCTTTGCCTTTATTACTTTGCGTACTGATTTTTTTTTTTTTTCTTCTACTTTATTATTCATCTTTACCAATATTTTATGAATAATTAATGATGAAGGAATGCATTGTTTGATTGTATATGAAATATATTATTGTCTAACATATGTATGTCTTCATTTGTTAATATTTTTAAGATTCGAAATTATCGTATATGTAATATTTAATTTGTGACGGAAAAAAAATAAACTGGATTTCTTGATTTGAAAATTTTTCCCATTCATATTTGTTCAGGTAAATTACAAATAATCAAATGTCTTGTTAATTTGAAAAAAAAAAAATTGAAACAGACTTTATTATTATAACTTTAATGTTTAGATAGAAGAATGAAATAGGGCATTCCCATTCATATCAAAAATAAAAAAAAAAAAAAAGGAAAAGATTAACAAATCTATAACAGTAAATTATTAAAATAATTTTACAAATATTCGATTTCATATAAGGCTTCCTTGACTATGATGGAAGTCATTTTTACAGTTAATAGATGCGTACTTTGAGGTAATTATGAATTATAATCTGAATTGAAGATACTGATAATGAAACTGAACTACGGTATTAAGAAAAGTGACACTTATTGGCTGATAATTTGTTCGTTTGTTGTGAAAGAAAATAAAAAAAAATTTTTCTTGAGAAATTATAAAATACATTTTTAAATCTATCAAGTTCTATAAAATCTGACGATAAAATGATTGTAGCAGGAGAAAGGTAATTGGAAAATCAATATGCATAACTGCGGAATGAATAGGAAAAACTTCCCTTTATTTCTGCTTACATCCGTAAAAACTCCAACAGTGCAGACTTATAATTAAGATACAGAATTAAAAAGAAAACCAAAAATTTTTTTCCACTCTTCGTAATACGAGAAATGATAAAGGAGAAAACTATAGACTTTTTTCTTGAAAACATTTATGACAAACAGTTAATCAATAATAAAATAGATAAAAGGAAAAGGAAAACATTAAGAAGCAAAACGGCAGGTAGAATCTGTTGGCAAAATGATTTGTAGGAATAAAAAAAACAACAACGATGAAATGAAACAAAAAAAAAGAAAAGCGAAAAAAAAACGATATGAGAAGAAAATGATGAGAAGTAAAATTTTGAAATCAAAACCTAAAGTGGGGAGAAATAAGAAAACAAGAACAAGACAACGAAGTTTAAGTTTAGTTAAATTTAAAAATGCATAAAGAATTATTATAAAATTCGAAAAATTCAGATATTTTAAGGCACAATGAATTTGAATAATGGTGGCTGAACGAGAAATGCATTACCACATGAGTGACAGCATTTCAGAAATAGAAATAAATAAATCAAATGTTAACAATAGCAAAGCACCACTGTTACATCTTCTGGCAGTTTTGTCTTACGATGATGATCCAATAATAATTGGTGCGGAGTAACATGATGAAAAAAAAAGCATGCTTTACAAATAATGATAATAACAGTGACAGTGAAAACAATTAGCTGAGTTAGTGTAGAAAGACAACAATGAAAAAAGCGGAAAATTTCGTCGAAGAATAGTGAGATTTTAAGAGAGCACACAGACATACATATATATCATCGACTACATTAAATTAATTAAGAAAATGCCGCTTAAATTTAGCTTTCTTTTTCTTTCATTTCGCTTAATGCAAGAAGTTAAACAAAGAGAAGTTTGACACAGTTTGGATACCTTAAGTCTCATTTGGGAATCATCCTACGTGGTCATTTATGTCAGTCGTTACATTAGCTGTAGTATCAGACAATTGTGCATTGTATCAGTGCATAGTCAGCATTAACACAAAGTTGAAAAAGATTAACTGGCTAAAAGCTTTGGGATTTTTCTTTTTTGATTTTATCACTTCTATGGGTTAAAAATTGATAAGTCGCCACTGTTTTCCAATATGAGGACCGAAACAAACAAAACGATAAGAGATAAATATGGTTATAACTCGGTGCATCTAAATGTCGCATGTTGAGTAATACTCGATTTGCTTATGTACCTGAGCAGTAACTGTATCGATCCTTGAATGAAGCTCACTCAATTCACGATTGTAATCTGCTAAGCGTACGTCAAATGCATCCATGTTAGCGGAAAGCTCTATAAAATAAAGAGGATCACCAGATTCATTTTGCATAAACTATACAAGGAATTTAATTTGCACAATTGAAAGTTAGCACAAATAAGTGACTGTTGCACTTCAATATAAGGCATAAAATAAACAAAATAGGTTAATCAAAGCAACATACGTGAAATATCGCTACGATGTCGTTGTGTCTTATGCAAAAGTTGTGTTGCCCGTTTACGCAATTCTTCAGCTCTCGCTTGAGGTAATTCATTACCAGTATTTTGCGATGACAGAAGCTCTTTAGCTTTTTCAAACGAAATCTGAAAATGACCAATATATAAAATGAGTAAGTTAAACTCACGATAAAACGTAGTATACGTTACATTTATATAATTTCGCATATAGTTTCTATAATTGTTAGCAAGCAATAAATAACAAATCATTTATTGCAGCGTTTCAATCTGGATTATGTCTTCGTTGATATTGATCCTTTGGCAATATAATCCTTATTTCAAGCAATGGGAAGAACATTCCTCTATCGTTTCCATAAAATCATGCTTCATTCATTTCGCAGAGTAAACTGAATTCACAAATTCTACCAGGATTTCTAAAATAAAAGATTACTTCGAGTTGCTCGTTGGCTACTTCAGCAAATTCTGCCTGACGTATAGCTTTATCAGCAGCTTCGTATGCATACTTCGTATCTTCGGATATCGATAAATACTGCACATTAATGTCTTTCATATCGCCCTCCAATTTTATTAATGATTCATTTGTTTTTGCAGCCGATATCTCAGCAAGTTGTAACTGACTGGTTGCACTATTCAAGTCATCCCTAAATCACATAGCAACTCATTCAAGATTGAAAAAAATGCGCATTTAATAGCTGACATTGTAACATAAAAGATTCAAAGAAACAAAATCTGAAAAAGAAAAAAAAAAAAAAAACCAAACCGAAGCTTCCGTAATTTGCTCCGTTGCATTCTTTATTGCATCTTTAGCCACTTCCTGTGCAGTACCAGCTCTTTGTAAAGCTTCGCGTACCACTGTTGTAGTATTTCTGTAACAAAACTTTTGACGCTATCATTGATATGATTTTAAAACTACATGTCAGTTTTATTTCAAATTTAAAAGATAACTAATCGAAAGGTACTTCCAAGATTTTA